>NC_041392.1:485704663-485738312 GCF_002162155.2 Triticum dicoccoides | reverse complement strand
CTCGCCGGCCGGCGCGCCGCAAGCCGCCACCTCGCCGCACCTGAGTCGCCGCGCCCGCCCGCCGACCACCTCCTCGACGTCCGCGCCGCCCTCCTCGACGTCCGCGCCACTCCAGCGGCCAACTTCGAGCTCCGGCGTCGTCCCCGCCCCGGTGAACAGTTTTTTGGGCGAACCTAGTAAACCGCGCCTGGCTGGATCTAGATCTGGGAATAGACCGGGTTGACTTTTTGCCCGAAACCGTAATTATTTTGCTATGTTCATCGCATCGTAACTTTGCATCCGTAGCTCCGTTTTGGGCATATAACATATCAAAATGTTCGCCCCAGAGAGCACATCATTTCATCTCATTACATCATTTTCATTTGAGTTCATTTTGATGCCCGAAATGCTGTTGGAAGAGTGCTATTTGAGATATTTGTCATATCTGCTGCTGCAATTAGATATTTGTCATTTTTGCCATGATTATTGTGTGCATGATATGCCCTTGAGCTCTACATGTGTTTTGTTATATGTTTTGCCATCAATCCAGAGGTGCAACTCATGTATTTTTGTGATGTGTGTGGTAACTAGCACAAGCTTGCAAAGTGGTGCATTCATTAATGCTGATTTCAGGGACTTAGCAATTCCACTAAGTCCTTGATCTGTTTATCTCAATATGCCATATGTTCATGTTGTTTCCTAGTGATCCGTGCCTCTTTTGAGGATGATCAGTAAGGATGTTTTGTTAATCTTGTAGTGCTCTATACATCCATGTCTTTGTTTGCAATTATGGAGCACCCTAGCTTGAGTGAATCGAGCTCTACTTTTGCTATTTCGTGAATCTGGGCAGATTGTCTACTTGTTAGCGATTTTGCTGAGGATGTTATAGTTGATCCATGCATTATATGTTATTGTTCTTGCCATGTATAGCTTGTATAATGTGTATTCTTGATGGGTGTATTCTTAGATTGTCATGACTTGCTCTGTAGTGAGTGCATCGAGCTCGTAAACATGCCTACTTGATATCTGTTTTTGCATGTTCCAGTTTTTCACCAAGTCTGAGAACTGCTTATGTTTTTGCCATGTTCACTTGCTTGCAAATGTATTTTCTGATCCCTTTTGGCTCAAGGTCACTAAGGGATTTTTGTTAAGCTCTTTAAGTAGCTCCATGCCATGCTTTACTTTGCCATGTTCAGGCCCTGCAGCATATAGTTTTCATGCTCCAAAGTGTGCTACCTGATCTAAAATTCCAGACAAGTGTTAATTTCACTATGTCTGAAATCTATTTACCAAATGCATTTTTGCCATGCTTGTTTGAACGTGTTAATGGATGCATTGGCCGTAGCTCAGTGTTCATCTTTTGTTAAGCATCATGAATGGATCCCTGCCATGTATTTTTTTGCCATTTTTGAGTGCTGTAGCATGTTCATTTTGTTGCATTTAGATGGCTACGTGCTGTATATCGTAGACCGATGCCATATTTGAATTGCTTGCCATTTCCAAACCATGACTCCGATTCCGGCGTTCTTTATATCGTTTTCAAGCGATTTCATCTCACCTTTCCAGTGGCACACTTGGATTTCCAAGTTGAGGCCAGGTTCATTCATTCCTTGTCAAATCTTGCATATGCATCACATATCGCATCCCGCATAGCATACCATGTTTGCATCATGTTGTTTGAGTTTGCACGTGGTTGATTGTGTTCCGTTTGCTTGTTTTGTCTTGTTTGGGTAGAGCCGGGAGACGAGTTCGCTAACGAGGAGCCCGTTGAGTTTGCTTTTGAGGATCCAGTCAACTCTGACAGCTTTGCAGGCAAGATGATCATACCCTCGAAATCACTTCTATCTTTGCTTTGCTAGATGCTCGCTCTTGTGCTATGCCTATGCTACGATGCCTACCACTTGCTTATCATGCCTCCCAAATTGCCATGTCAAACCTCTAACCTACCATGTCCTAGCAAACTGTTGATTGGCTATGTTACCGCTTTGCTCAGCCCCTCTTATAGCGTTGCTAGTTGCAGGTGAAGATTGGAGACCGTTCCTTGTTGGAACATTATTTACTTGTTGGGATATCATTATATTATCTTGTTATCTTAATGCATCTATATACTTGGTAAAGGGTGGAAGGCTCGGCCTCTCGCCTAGTGTTTTGTTCCACTCTTGCCGCCCTAGTTTCCGTCATATCGGTGTTATGTTCCCGGATTCTGCGTTCCTTACACGGTTGGGTGATAATGGGAACCCCTTGATAGTTCGCCTTGATTAAAGATTTTCCAGCAATGCCCAACCTTGGTTTTACCATTTGCCACCTAGCCTCTTTTTCCCTTGGGTTTCCGGAGCCCGAGGGTCATCTTTATTTAAACCCCCCCGGGCCAGTGCTCCTCTGAGCGTTGGTCCGAACTAGAGTCCTGTGCAGCGCCCCCTTGGGGAAACTCCAGGTTTGGTTTTAGTTGTCTGGAGAGATCATCTGAGTGTGCCCTGAGAACGAGATATGTGCAGCTCCTATCGGGATTTGTCGGCACATTCGGGCGGTGTTGCTGGATTTGTTTTAACTTGTTGAGGTGTCTTGTAGAACCGGGATACCGAGTCTGATTGGAATGTCTCGGGAGAAGGTCTATTCCTTCGTTGACCGTGAGAGCTTGTCATGGGCTAAGTTGGGACTCCCCTGCAGGGATTTGAACTTTCGAAAGCCGTGCCCGCGGTTATGGGCAGATGGGAATTTGTTAATGTCCGGTTGTAGATACCTTGAACCTTAACTTAATTAAAATGAATCAACTGTGTGAGTTACCGTGATGGTCTCTTCTCGGCGGAGTCCGGGAAGTGAACACGGTGTTGGAGTAATGCTTGCCGCATGTTGCTCTCTAGTTACTCGTTTGCGCTTTGCCTTTCTCTTCTCGCTCTCTTTTGCGAACAGGTTAGCCACCATATATGCTAGTCGCTTGCTGCAGCTCCACATATTTACCTTGCCTTACCTATAAGCTTAAATAGTCTTGATCGCGAGGGTGTGAGATTGCTGAGTCCCTGTGGCTCACAGAATACTTCCAAACCAGATGCAGGGCCTGATGACTCCGTTGCAGATGACGCGCTTGAGCTCAAGTGGGAGTTCGACGAGGACTCACGCCATTACTATGTGTCTTTCCCTGACGATCAGTAGTGGTGCCCAGTTGGGGCGATCGGGACCGTGTCGCATGTTGGGGTTATCTTTTATTTTGGCGCCGTAGTCGGGCCATGAGTGTTTGATTGATGTAATTCTATTTATGTACTTTGATTGACGTGGCGAGTGTAAGACAACTGTTCATCTCCCCTTTGATTATCTATATTACATGGGATGTTGTGAAGATTGCCCAACTTGTGACATTGCTTTCAATGCGGTTATGCCTCTAAGTCGTGCCTCGACACGTGGGAGATATAGCCGCATCGAGGGCGTTACAAGTTGGTAATCAGAGCCTTCCCCGACTTTAGGAGCCCCATTGCTTGATCGTTATTAGCGGCCGAGTTGAGTCTAGAAAAAAATGTTTTGAGTCATTTAGGAATTATATATCGCAGAGTTTAGGAATTCTTTTAATCCCCAGTCTCCTCATTGCTCTAGTAAGGCATCCTGACGTAGAGTTTTGACTATTCTCTTCTCAAATTTCACTAATTTTTTTTAGGATCACGCGGGTATCTTGGAATCATTCCGATGGTTTTGTGATGAGAACATTGTTCTTGGTGCCCCCTGTCTTTAGGGGTTGTGGCAGTGTCCCGGGGAGTTGAGCTCCGAGGTGTTGTCGTCACAATTTTATCGTTGCAGTTCTGGAATACCTGAGTTTAGTACGCCGACATTGAAAATCTCTTTTATGCAGTTCATTGGTGAGATAACCTCGACGCCACCCAGTACTGGGGCGGGAGTTCGGGAGTATCGCCATAACTTGTATAACGGATGCTTTTCGAAGGTTGAGGTAGATGGTTTCCGAAGTTTTTCTCGGTTATGTGTTGAAGGATGGATACAACTGGATGTAGGAATTGCTAGATTTGGGTGAGATATTATGCTTCCCCTGTATCCCCAACACCCGATTGCATAACCGGAAAGGTTCGGGAGTTTCATAGGTGGGAATTCTTGTAGCTCTAGTTCTTCTTCCACGGATATTTGGTTTGAGATTGGGATTTCTTACCGAGTATTCATTCTTGATCCGTACCTTGTTGATTTATTCCTCTACCTAAATTCTAAGTGGCTTCTCAATTTATGGATATGTGACCATTTCAAGTGGAAGGCATTCGTTCATTTTGTTCGAATGTGAAGACTATATGTTGCAATTTCAACCCGTTTGATTCAGCTTCATTTTATCTGGCAATGTGCTAACGGTTGTCACCCTCTTCAGGATGGCTCCCTCTAAGAGCAACAATCAAAATCAGAATCAGAATCAGGATCTGCCACCACCTCCACCTCCTCCGGAGGCATGGAAAGCTATGATGGCCGCAACCAATGCAAACACGCAGTTGATCATGCAAATTCTTCAAGAGCGCAATCAAGCGAACCAAGGCAACCAAGGCAACAATCAGAATCACTTTGCTACACTCAACCAGTTCCTTGCTAACGGGCCAAAGACTTTCAGCAATTGTGTTGAGGCAACTGATGCTGACAATTGGCTCGTGGATCTGTGCAAGCAATTTGAGTGTAGTAACGTCAGGCCTGAGGACTTTGTCAAGTTCGCTTCCTTCCAACTCAAAGACCAAGCTGCAGAATGGTTCCAGCAGTACAAGGATTCCAGAGGAGGCCGTGTGATTACCTGGGATGAATTCCGTCAAGACTTCAAAGCTCATCATATTCCTCAGAGTGTGGTTGAAAGCAAGCGTGAGGAATTACGCAACCTGAAGCAAGGCTCTTTGTCTGTCTATGACTACAACAAGTTGTTTCAGAAGCTCGCCCGCTTTGCTAAGCAGGACGTCCCTGACGAGAAGAGCATGATATACCAGTTTAGGGGTGGTCTCAGAGAAGAAATTCAGCTAGCTCTTGTTCTCTTTGAGCCCTTGAGGTACGATGAGTTCTACAACATGGCATTGAAGCAAGAGGCCGCTCAACTGAGGTGTGATGCTTCCAAGAAGCGAGTCAGAGATGCTACTCCTTCTTCCTCTACTCAAGTGGCCAAGCAGCAGAAGTATTGGCTTCCTCCTCCTCCGTTCCGTCAGCCGTATCAGCAGAAGAGCAAAGGTGGCATTGGATCTTCCCACCCACCCAACCCTGGCTTTCAGAACAAGACTTCGTCTCAAGCTCCAAGATTGAGTGCTCCATATCACCGCCCGCTTTCAGAGGTCACGTGCAACAAGTGCCAACAGAAGGGTCACTATGCCAACAAATGCTTCAATCAGAGGCGTCTTCCTCCTCCTCCTCCTGTGAGATCGGCAAGTACAGTTGTGGTCAAGCATAACCCAAAGCACGCCAAGGTCAACTTGATGAATGCAGCTCAGGCAGAGGACTCGTCAGATGTCATCATGGGTAACCTTCCTGTTAAAGATGTTCTTGCAAAAGTTCTTTTTGACACTAGTGCATCGCATTGTTTTATTTCCAAACCTTTTGCATCGAAGTATGAGTGCAATTATAAGTATCTGCAAAATTCTTTGCAAATCGTGTCACCGGGAAGCAGATGACAGCTAATTTCCGCGTCCCGGATATTACTATCACGTTGGGCGACTACAAATTTCTATCTTCTCCTATTGTTCTGGGCGACTCGGATATTGATCTTATTCTGGGAATGGATTGGCTTTCTAAGCACAAGGCGCATCTTGATTGTGCCGCCAGGCAGATTCAATTGACTCATTCGTCTGAGGATGTAATTGTATTTGCCGTTCGTGAGGATACCATCCGTCTGTTTTCTCTCAATGAGAAGGGTGAACTGGATGCTATCTCGCAAATTCCAGTCATTTGCGAATATCAAGACGTTTTTCCAGAAGGGCTTCCAGGAATGCCTCCGCACCGGCCAGTTGAATTTGTCATCGATCTTGAGCCTGGCACGGAACCTGTGTGCAAGCGTCCTTACAAGCTCGGACCTGAAGAGTTGAAGGAGCTGAAGAAGCAACTCGATATTCAAGAGAGAATAGGTCTCATCCGACCTAGTTCTTCTCTGTGGGGTTGTGGTGTTCTTTTTGTGAAGAAGGAGGATGGAACGGACCGGCTTTGTGTTGATTACCGTCCATTGAACAAGAAGACCATCAAGAACAAATACCCACTTCCCAACATCAACGAGTTGTTCGAACAACTCAAAGGTGCCCAAGTATTCTCCACGCTTGATCTCCGTATGTGTTATCATCAGATTCGAATCCGTGAGCAAGATATTCCCAAGACGGCTTTCAGGACAAGCTTTGGTTCATATGAATACACTGTCATGTCTTTTGGCCTCGTCAACGCTCCTCCGACTTTCTCTCGCATGATGAACTTCATCTTCAACGCCTACACCAATGACTTCGTTTTGGTCTATCTTGACGACATTCTGGTCTTTTCGAAGAACAAGGAAGATCATGCCAAGCACTTGCGTTTGGTACTCGATAAGCTCAAGGAACACAAGTTCTACGCCAAGTTCTCCAAGTGCGAATTTTGGCTTGATGAGGTTCTTTATCTTGGTCATATCATCTCTGCCAAGGGCATTGCGGTGAATCCTGAGAAGGTGTCTGCAATTGTGAATTGGGAACCACCTCAGAACGTGAAGCAACTCCGTAGCTTCCTCGGTCTCGCAAGCTACTATCGAAGATTCGTTGAAAACTTTTCTAAGATCGCGAAGCCTCTCTCAAATCTTCTCCAGAAGCACGTCAAGTACGTTTGGTCTCCGGAGTGTGACATTGCTTTCAACACTTTGAAAGAGAAATTGGTCACTGCTCCAGTTCTGACTCCTCCTGATGAATCCAAACCGTATGAGGTCTTTTGCGATGCCTCTCTCCAAGGTCTTGGCGCAGTGTTGATGCAAGAGAAGAAAGTTGTGGCTGATACCTCTCGCCAGTTGAAGCCCAATGAGAAGAACTACCCCACTCATGACCTCGAGTTGGCGGCGGTTGTGCATGCTCTTTTGACTTGGAGACATCTCTTATTGGGAAGAAAAGTGGACATTTTCACTAATCACAAGAGTCTCAAGTACATCTTCACTCAGCCTAATCTCAACCTTAGGCAAACTTGATGGTTCGAAATGATTCAAGAGTATAATCCGAGTATCGAGTATACTCCAGGCAAGGCCAATGTGATTGCTGACGCATTGAGCAGGAAGGCTTATTGCAATAGTCTGATTCTCAAGCCTTATCAACCCGAGCTTTGTGAAGCTTTCCGCAAACTTAATCTGCAAGTTGTTCCTCAAGGTTTCCTCGCCAACCTTCAAGTCTCTCCTACCTTGGAAGACCAGATTCACCAAGCCCAGCTCCTTGATGCTATGGTGAAAAAGGTGAAGATTGGGATTGCCAAGAGTCAACCCAAGTACAGGTGCTACCGCCTTGATGACAAGGACACTCTCTTCTTCGAGGATCGTATTGTTGTGCCCAAAGGTGACCTTCATAAAGTGATCATGAACGAGGCTCACAATTCTCTACTCTCCATCCACCCTGGGAGCACGAAGATGTATCAGGACCTCAAGCAGGCTTATTGGTGGACTTGAATGAAGCGCGAGATTGCTTAGTTCGTGAATGAATGTGATGTCTGCAGAAGAGTGAAGGCAGAACACCAAAGGCCAGCTGGTCTCCTCCAACCTCTTGCCATTCCAGAATGGAAGTTTGACCACTTTGAGATGGACTTCGTGACTGGGTTTCCAAAGTCCAAACGTGGCAATGATGCTATATTCGTTGTCATCGACAAACTCACTAAAGTGGCTCACTTTCTGCCTATCAAAGAGTCTATCACTGCAGCTCAATTGGCGGAGCTCTATACCTCTCGAATTGTCTCTCTGCACGGTATTCCACAAGTGATCTCTTCAGACCGTGGCAGCATCTTTACCTCCAAGTTTTGGGATTCTTTTTAGAAGGCCATGGGCACCAACATCCGCTTCAGCACAGCTTTCCATCCGCAAACTAGCGGTCAAGTCGAGCGTGTCAACCAGATTCTTGAAGATATGCTCAGGTCTTGTGTGATCTCCTTCGGCATGAAGTGGGATGATTGTCTTCCATATGCTGAATTCTCCTACAACAACAGTTTTCAAGCAAGTTCGGGCAAGGCACCATTTGAAATTCTGTATGGCAGGAAGTGCCGTACCCCTCTCAACTGGTCTGAAACCGGTGAACGTCAACTTCTGGGAAATGACTTAATCACATAGGCAGAGGAAATGTGCAAAGTCATTCGAGATAACCTCAAAGCAGCCCAATCCCGCCAGAACAGCTACAATGATAGTAAGCACCGTGATTTGGCTTTCGAGATCGGAGATCATGTTTACCTCCGCGTCTCTCCAATGAAAGGTACTCGTCGCTTCGGTATCAAAGGGAAGTTTGCCCCTAGATACGTGGGACCTTTCAAGATCGTCAGCAAGAGAGGCGATCTCGCCTATCAACTCGAGCTTCCTTCAAACTTTGCAAATGTGCATGACGTGTTCCATGTCTCTCAGCTTCGAAAGTGCTTCAAGACTCCTGACCGCACCGTCAACTTCGAAGACATTGATCTCCAAGTAGATCTCTCTTATCGTGAGCACCCCGTTGCTATTCTTGAAGAGACTGAACGCAAGACTCGCAACAAGTCAATCAAATTCCTCAAAGTCAAGTGGTCACACCATTCCGACTGTGAAGCCACCTGGGAACGCGAGGATCACCTCCGTTCTGAGTACCCGGCGTTCTTTTAGTCCTAGATCTTGGGACGAGATCCTTTCGTAGTGGTGGAGTGTTGTAACACCCCGGATATGATTTTCCTAATATGTAGTCCAACTCTTGCCATTTCCGGCCTTAAATTATTTTATTTTCTCGGGTTCGGGTTTTTGTCTCCATGTGTTGTTGTCGTTGTCATGCATCTCATATCATGTCATCATGTGCATTGCATTTGCATACGTGTTCGTCTCATGCATTCGAGCATTTTCCCCATTGTCTGTTTTGCATTCCGGCGCTCCGTTCTCCTCCGATGGTCATTTCTACCTTTCTTTCGTGTGTGGGGATTAAACATTTCCGGATTGGACCGAGACTTGCCAAGCGGCCTTGGTTTACTACCGGTAGACCGCCTGTCAAGTTTCGTACCATTTGGACTTCGTTTGATGCTCCAACGGTTAACCGAGGGACCGAAAAGGCCTCGTGTGTGTTGCAGCCCAACACCCCTCCATTTTGGCCCAAAACCCACCAAAACCCTCTCCATCATCTAGAGTGTTCGATCACAATCGCGTGGCCAAAAACCGCACCTCATTTGGACACTCCTAGCTCCCTCTATGTCTATATAAAGACCCCTCCGAAATTCTCCTTCTCCCCCCCCGAAACCCTAGATCCACCCACCTCGCGCGCATTGGACACGTCTGTCCGCAACCGGACACGTCCGCCCGCCGCTGCTGACCACTCAGACGACGCCACGTGTCCCGCCCGTGCCCAAATCGCCGCTCCCGTGGCCGGCCCGCGAGGGCCCAAGGCCGGCCCTCCCCATCGCCGACCGGGCCCCGAGGCCACCTCGCGCCGCGCCGCCTCTTCCCCAGCTCCGGGCCCGAGCCGCTACACCCCCACTCCGGCCACCGCGCCGCCTCGCCGGCCGGCGCGCCGCAAGCCGCCACCTCGCCGCGCCCGAGTCGCCGCGCCTGCCCGTCGACCACCTCCTCGACGTCCGCGCCGCCCTCCTCGACGTCTGCGCCACTCCGGCGGACAACTCCGAGCTCCGGCGTCGTCCCCGCCCCGGTGAACAGTTTTCCGGTGAACCTTGTAAACCGCGCCCGGCTGGATCTAGATCTGGGAATAGACCGGGTTGACTTTTTGCCCGAAACCATAATTATTTTGCTATGTTCATCGCAACGTAACTTTGCATCTGTAGCTCCGTTTTGGGCACATAGCATATCAAAATGTTCGTCTCAGAAAGCACATCATTTCATCTCATTGCATCATTTTCATTTGAGGTCATCTTGATGCCCGGAATGCTGTTGGAAGAGTGCTATTTGAGATATTTGTCAGATCTGCTGCTCCAATTAGATATTTGTCATTTTTGCCATGATTATTGTGTGCATGATATGCCCCTGAGCTTTACATGTTTTTTGTTATATGTTTTGCCATCAATCTAGAGGTGCAACCCATGTATTTTTATGATGTGTGTGGTAACTAGCACAAGCTTGCAAAGTGGTGCATTCGTTAATGCTGATTTCAGGGACTTAGCAATTCCACTAAGTCCTTCATCTGTTTATCTCAATATGCCATATGTTCATGTAGTTTCCTAGTGATCCATGCCACTTTTGAGGATGATCAGTAAGGATGTTTTGTTAATCTTGTAGTGCTCTATGCATAGATGTCTTTGTTTTCAATTATGGAGCACCCTAGCTTGAGTCAATCGAGCTCTACTTTTGCTATTTCGTGAATCTGGGCAGATTGTCTACTTGTTAGCGATTTTGTCGAGGATGTTGTAGTTGATCCGTGCATGATATGTTATTGTTCTTGCCATGTCTATCTTGTATAATGTGTATTATTGATGGGTGTATGCTTAGATTGTCATGACTTGCTCTGTAGTGAGTGCATCGAGCTCGTAAAATGCCTACTTGATATCTATTTTTGCATGTTCCAATTTTCACCAAGTCTGAGAACTGCTTATGTTTTTGCCATGTTCACATGCTTGCAAATGTATTTTCTGATCCCTTTTGGCTCAAGGTCACTAAGGGACTTTTTTAAGCTCTTTGAGTAGCTCCATGCCATGCTTTTATTTGCCATGTTCAGGCCCTGCAGCATATAGTTTTCATGCTCCAAAGTGTGCTACCTGATCTGAAATTTCAGACAAGTGTTAATTTCACTATGTCTGAAATCTGTTTACCAAATGCATTTTTGCCATGCTTGTTTGAACCTGTTAATGGATGCATTGGCCGTAGGTCAGTGTTCATCTTTTGTTAAGCATCATGAATGTATCCCTGCCATGTATGTTTTTGCCATGTTTGAGTGCTGTAGCATGTTCATCTTGTTGCATTTAGATGGCTACGTGCTGTATATCGCAGACGGGTGCCATATTTGAATTGCTTGCCATTTCCAAACCGTGACTCTGATTCTGGCGTTCTTTATATCGTTTTCAAGCGATTTCATCTCACCTTTCCAGTGGCACACTTGGATTTCCAGGTTGAGGCCAGGTTCATTCATTCCTTGTCAAATCTTGCATATGCATCACATATCGCATCCCGCATAGCATACCATGTTTGCATCATGTTGTTTGAGTTCGCATGTGGTTGATTGTGTTCCGTTTACTTGTTTTTTCTTGTTTGGGTAGAGCCGGGAGACGAGTTCGCTAACGAGGAGCCCGTTGAGTTTGCTTTCGAGGATCCACGTTGAGTTTGCTTTCGAGGATCCAGTCAACTCTGACAGGTTTGCAGGCAAGATGATCATACCCTCGAAATCACTTCTATCTTTGCTTTGCTAGATGCTCGCTCTTGTGCTATGCCTATGCTACGATGCCTACCACTTGCTTATCATGCTTCCCAAATTGCCATGTCAAACCTCTAACCCACCATGTCCTAGCAAACCGTTGATTGGCTATGTTACCGCTTTGCTCAGCCCCTCTTATAGCGTTGCTAGTTGCAGGTGAAGATTGGAGATCGTTCCTTGTTGGAACATTATTTACTTGTTGGGATATCATTATATTATCTTGTTATCTTAATGCATCTATATACTTGGTAAAGGGTGGAAGGCTCGGCCTCTCGCCTAGTGTTTTGTTCCACTCTTGCCGCCCTAGTTTCTGTCATATCGGTGTTATGTTCCCGGATTTTGCGTTCCTTACGCGGTGGGGTGATAATGGGAACCCCTTGATAGTTCGCCTTGATTAAAGCTTTTCCAGCAATTCCCAACCTTGGTTTTACCATTTGCCACCTAGCCTCTTTTTCCCTTGGGTTTCCGGAGCCCGAGGGTCATCTTTATTTAACCCCCCCCCCCCGGGCCAGTGCTCCTTTGAGTGTTGGTCCGAAATAGAGTCCTGTGCAGCGCCCCCTCGGGGAAACTCGAGGTTTGGTTTTAGTTGTATGGAGAGCTCATCTGAGTGTGCCCTGAGAACAAGATATGTGCAGCTGCTATCGGGATTTGTCGGCACATCCGGGCGGTGTTGCTGGATTTGTTTTAACTTGTCGAAGTGTCTTGTAGAACCGGGATACCGAGTCTGATCGGAATGTCTCGGGAGAAGGTCTATTCCTTCGTTGACCGTGAGAGCTTGTCATGGGCTAAGTTGGGACTCCCCTGCAGGGATTTGAACTTTCGAAAGCCGTGTCCGCGATTATGGGCAGATGGGAATTTGTTAATGTCCGGTTGTAGATAACTTGAACCTTAACTTAATTAAAATGAATCAACTGTGTGAGTTACCGTGATGGTCTCTTCTCGGCGGAGTCCGGGAAGTGAACACGGTGTTGGAGTAATGCTTGCCGCAGGTTGCTCTCTAGTTACTCGTTCGCGCTTTGCCTTTCTCTTCTCGCTCTCTTTTGCGAACAGGTTAGCCACCATATATGCTAGTCGCTTGCTGCAGCTTCACATATTTACCTTGCCTTACCTATAAGCTTAAATAGTCTTGATCATGAGGGTGCAAGATTGCTGAGTCCTTGTGGCTCACAGATTACTTCCAAACCAGATGCAGGGCCTGATGACTCTGTTCCAGATGACGCGCTTGAGCTCAAGTGGGAGTTCGTCGAGGACTCACGCCGTTACTATGTGTCTTTCCCTGACGATCAGTAGTGGTGCCCAGTTGGGGCGATCGGGACTGTGTCGCATGTTGGGGTTATCTTTTATTTTGGCGCCGTAGTCGGGCCATGAGTGTTTGATTGATGTAATGCTATTTATGTACTTTGATTGACGTGGCGAGTGTAAGCCAACTATGTATCTCCCCTTTGATTATCTATATTACATGGGATGTTGTGAAGATTGCCTAACTTGCGACATTGCTTTCAATGCAGTTATGCCTCTAAGTCGTGCCTCAACACGTGGGAGATATAGCCGTATCGAAGGCATTACAAACATGCCCTGCAAAAACAAGTTAGACGTCCTCTACTTTGTTGTTGCAAGTTTTACGTGGCTGCTACGGGCTGAGCAAGAACCGTTCTTACCTACGCATCAAAAACCACAACGCGGTATAGTGATTGCTTTTTGATCTTCAGAAAGAACCCTGTTCATTGAATCTGATTCAACTAAAGTTGGAGAAACTGACACCCACCAGCCACCTGTGTGCGAAGCACGTCGGTAGAACCAGTCTCGCGTAAGCGTACGCGTAATGTCGTCCTGGGCCGCTTCATTCAACAATACCGCCGAATCAATAATCAACTAGTGACGGCAAGCAATATGTATGTACCCACGCCCACAACTCCTTTGTGTTCTACTCGTGGATATAACATCTACGCATAGACCTGGCTCGGATGCCACTATTGGGGAACACAGTAATTTCAAAAAATTTCTATGCACATGCAAGATCCATCTAGGTGATGCATATAAATGAGAGGGAATAGTTTTGTCCACGTACCTTCGTAGACCGTAAGCAGAAGCATTATGAAAACGTGGTTGATGTAGTCGAACGTCTTCATGATCCGACCGATCCTAGCACCGAAGATATGGCACCTCCGCGGTCTGCACACGTTTAGCTCGGTGACGTCCCTTGTACTCTTGATCCAGTTGAGGCTGAGGGAGAGTTTTGTCAGCACGACGACATGGTGACGGTGATGATGAAGTTACCGGCGCAGGGCTTCGCCTAAGCACTACGACGATATAACCGAGGTGTGTAACTGTGGAGGGGGGCACCGCACACGGCTAAGAAATTGTTTGTTGTGCCTTTGGGGTGTCCCCTACCCACGTATATAAAGGAGAGAGGAGGAGGAGGAGGCCGGCCCTAGAGGGGGCACGCCAAGTGTGGGGAGTCCTACTAGGACCCCCAAGTCCTAGTAGGATTGCCCTTTTCCTTTCCGGAGTATGAGAGAAGAAAGAGGGAAAGAGAGAGGGAGTAGGAAAGGGCAAGGGGGGCGCCGCCCCCTTTCCCCTAGTCCAATTAAGACCTATGAGGGGGGCGCCTCCTTCCCTTTGGCCTGCCTCCTCTATTACCACATGGCCCAATAAGGCACAATACTTCTCTCGGCGAATTCCCGTAACTCTCCGGTACTCTGAAAAATACCCGAATCACTCGGAACCTTTCTGATGTCAGAATATAGCCTTCCAATATATCGATTTTTACCTCTCAACCATTTCGAGACTCCTCGTCATGTCCCCGATATCATCCGGGACTCCGACCAAACTTCGTCCATCAAATCACATAACTCATAATACAAATCATCATCGAACGTTAAGCATGCGGACCATACGGGTTCGAGAACTATGTAGACATAACCGAGACACATCTCTGGTTAATAACCAATAGCGGAACCTGGATGCTCATATTGGCTCCTACATATTCTATGCAGATCTTTATCGGTCAAATCGCATAACAACATACGTTGTTCCCTTTGTCATCGGTATGTTACTTGCCCGAGATTCGATCATCGGTATCCTCATACCTAGTTCAATCTCGTTACCGGCAAGTCTCTTTACTCGTTTCGTAATGCATCATCCCACAACTAACTCATTAGTCAAAATGCTTGCAAGGCTTAGAGTGATGTGCATTACTGAGAGGGCCCAGAGATACCTCTCCGATACACGGAGTGACAAATCCTAATCTCGATCTATGCCAACTCAACAAACACAACCGGAGACATCTGTAGAGCATCTTTATAATCACCCAGTTGCGTTGTGACATTTGATAGCATGCAAGGTGTTCCTCCGGTATTCGGGAGTTGCATAATCTCATAGTCAGAGGAACATGTATAAGTCATGAAGAAAGCAGTAGCAATTAAACTAAACGATCATTATGCTAAGCTAACGTATGGGTCTTGTCCTTCACATCATTCTCTAATGATGTGATCCCGTTCATCAAATGACAACACATGTCCATGGCTAGGAAACTTAACCATCTTTGATTAACGATCTAGTCAAGTAGAGGCATACTAGGGACACTCTATTTGTCTATGTATTCACACATGTACTAAGTTTCCGGTTAATACAATTCTAGCATGAATAATAAACATTTATCATGATATAAGGAAATATAAATAACAACTTTATTATTGCCTTTAGGGCACATTTCCTTCAATTGGTTCATTTTCCTCAGGCATAACCGATGCAGTTGCCCTAGCTTGTTCAGTGTCTTCAGGCTCAATAGCAGATGCTTCAGCTGGCCTGGCTGGTTCTTCAGGCGCAACACTAGTGGTTGCCCTGGCAGTTTCTTCAGCGGCTGGAATGTCTTCATCAGCCCTGGTACTCTCATTTTCTTCAGCAGCCTGATTTTCATCAGCGGTGCTGGCATGTTCTTCAGTAGGCTGAGCAGATCCTTCAGCCTGAGGAGATTCATGTTGCATTGGGGCTGCAACATTGGAGGTGAATGCCTTCGCCATGTTGACGAATCTGACTTTGGCTCCCAGCCAATCTGCACGGTATACGTCTAATTCATCACCGAGTGCCTTGATCTCAGCTTGCACGGTCACAAGTTCATCAGTTGTCATTTTGACAACATTTTTCTTCCGAAAATGCTCTTTCTTGTACTGAGCCTTCTTGAGCTTCCTGGCCTTCTCAAATTTCCATTTTTCTTCGCTTATGAAGGCGGTGAGCATGTGGTTCTGGCCAGGTGTGAGTTTGAAATCAGGCATAGGAGTGTTTGGGTCCTTGTGCCAGAGATCAATGAAGTCGAGGATCAATTTGGGATCCAGCTGAAGAGACACATTGGTGCCTTTGGCTCTAGCGGCCCTTTGTCGTCTATCTCTGATGATTTCTTCCAATTCTTCATCATCGGCCTCGTCTTCACTAGACGAAAGATGGGAGGCGACCTACTTCTTGTGAGGACTTGGTCTAGTGTCTCGTCCTGCAGTGGCCTTAGTCTTCAGCAATGTGGGGCCTGTTGAGGACTGAAGAGGAGCTGAGGAACTTGCCGAGGCTCCTGAGGCAATTGAGATGCCAGTGGTCCTTTGGCACGAGGCGAGGTGCACAGGTTCTAAGGACTTTGGAGGAGCAGCTAAAGATTTTGCAGCTGGAGGAACTGGAGCTGCTTGAGGAATTTGCCGTGAGGGCTTTGAAGAGCTGGGCCGTGAGGGCATTGAAGCAGAATCACTTGGCTTGTGAGCAGGCTTCTTAGCCATAACCTTCTTGGGCTTGCTAGCAAAGGCCTCAGTAGCAGCAGTAGCAGTGTCTTCATTGAATTTCCTCACTGCCTCTTTGGCTACTTTGGCCAGTTTAGCTTGTCGTATATGTGCGAAGAATGTGCGAAGAATTTGGAGAGGTCACATATGTTCTCAGAAGTTTTTGCAAAAAGAACGAGTTTTAGGAATTTGACCAGAGGTGTCTTGAGGAATTTCACTAAGCGTCCTTTGACTTAGGTTCTAGAGTTTTATAGATTGGAAAATCCACACAATTGGGGAATCTGGAAGAAAAATGTTGCTTAGAGAAACAGATCAAGAACAGATGCATGTGAGGTGTTTACGAGTGTGGAAGTGAAGAATAAACACCTTTTGAAGATTTTGTGGAAAACATCAGAATCAACAAGGGTGGTAAAAGTAACTTTCAATTACACTTGATGAAGAACACGATGAACAAGGAGTTGTAGATTGGAAGTTCATCAGTCTAGATCTTCCACGCCCTAACTTGGCAGAGGAAGACAGTTACGACGGCAGCAGAGTGAAGATATCCGCGGCCGGCGCGAGTACAACGATGACGAGATCGAGGCAGTGAAGCTTTTCCTCACCAACGACGATGGAAGTAGCGGCGGCGCTAGGTCTGGAAGATCGAGCGAGGGGAGTGAGGTGGAGCGTGGTAAATGAAGTCTGAGGAGGGTGAGGGGTATTTATAGCCGAAGTGAAAAACCGCTCGCCCGAAGAAATTGGACGAACGTGCCCCTGACCCTTCTCATCCTAGCGACATGTGTCACCCACGTACAGAGAGGTGGAGATCATGGGTGAACAGATAAGTCTTATCGTGGGATGCAGAACGATTTGAGCGGCAAAAGCTGAAAATTGAGATATGAAAATTTTAAGGTTTCGTTCACAAATTCTTCAGCTGACAAGGACACAGTGAAGATTGTGAACGGGCTTCAAATAGAACACACAAGAAGAATTTGTGAACAAATTGGGTTGAGTTTAGCATAGAGGGGGAAGGGTCCAATCACATTCACTTAGCAGAAAAAGTCAAGTTGAAAAAATAGCAATAAGTGAATGCTGTAGAGGACTAAAACTCATATATATATATATATAGCCAATGAAGAACACAAACGAAAAGAGTGAAGACTATTGAAAGTTGAAGAATTTGAACAATTGAGGAATTTCAAACTGAAGAAATACTCAAATTGAAGATTTTCAACTTTTGTTGGTGGCGTGACCAACCGTATAAGAATGATGATTTCAGGCGCCGTGTACAATTGTCGTAGGGCTCCGAGAATCAAAATCTTCATTAATTTCTTCACACTTAGAGGGTTAGTCTTTATTGATTGAAGAAAAACGTTACTTCATGTGTTGCACATCTAAGTCATCATTTTGCATAAGTGTTAGGATGTGTGTCCTTTTCAAAGGACATTCGAAGATTCTAAGATATTTAGCTCACACCACAACTTGCTAAATCTCTTCTCATCCAAGGGCTTTGTGAAGATATCGGCTAGCTGTTCTTGAGTCTTCACGTGCTCGATAGAGATGTCGCCCTTCAACACATGATCACGAAGAAAATGATGACGAATCTGAATGTGCTTTGTCTTCGAGTGCTGAACTGGGTTATGAGCAATCTTGATGGAACTCTCATTGTCACAGTAGAGTGGCACATTCTTCACATTGATGCCGTAGTCCTTGAGGGTTTGTCTAGGATCGAAAGTATGTCTAGAGGGGGGGGGTGATTAGACTACTTGACCAATTAAAAATCTATCCTTTTCCCAATTTTAGTCTTTGGCAGATTTTTAGCTATCTTAGCACAAGTCAAGGAATCTTAACACAATTGAAGCAAGCATGCAAATAGTCTATGAGCAGCGGAAAGTGAAGCATGCAACTTGCAAGAATGTAAAGGGAAGGGTTTGGAGAATTCAAACACAATTTGAGACACGGATGTTTTTGTCATGGTTCTGTAGGTGGTGCTATCGTACATCCACGTTGATGGAGACTTCAACCCACGGAGGGTAACGGTTGCGCGAGTCCACAGAGGGCTCCACCCACGAAGGGTCCACGAAGAAGCAACCTTGTCTATCCCATCATGGCCATCGCCCACGAAGGACTTGCCTCACTAGCGGTAGATCTTCACGAAGTAGGCGATCTCCTTGCCCGTACAAACTCCTAGGTTCATCTTCACAATCTTTATTGGAGGCTCCCAAGTGACACCTAGCCAATCTAGGAGACACCACTCTCCAAGAAGTAACAAATGGTGTGTTGATGATGAACTCCTTGCTATTGTGCTTCAAATGATAGTCTCCCCAACACTCAACTCTCTCTCACAGGATTTGGATTTGGTGGAAAGAAGATTTGAGTGGAAAGCAACTTGGGGAAGGCTAGAGATCAAGATTCATAAGGTGGGAACGGAATATCTTGGCCTCAACACATGAGTAGGTGGTTCTCTCTCAGAAAATGTGTATTGGAAGTGTAGGTATGTTCTGATGGCTCTCTCTCCGAATGAAGAGTGGGTGGAGGGGTATATATAGCCTCCACACAAAAACTAACCGTTACACACAATTCACCAATCTCGGTGAGACCGAATTGAGAAACTCGGTCGGACCGATTTAGCAAACCTAGTGTCCGTTAGGATTTTCGGTGGGACTGAGATGCAACTTGGTAGGACCGATATGGTTAGGGTTAGGGCATAACGTAATCTCGGTGTGACCGATTACACAAACTCGGTGGGACCGATTTTGGTAATAAGCTAACCAGAGAGTTGGTCAGGTAAACTCGGTGGGACCGATCGCTCATTTCGGTGGGACCGAAATGTTACAAAAGGGAAACAGAGAGTTTACATTGCAATCTCGGTGGGACCGATCGCTCATCTCGGTAGGACCGAAACGTTACGAAGGGAAACAGAGAGATTACAACCCCATCTTGGTGTGACCGAAATCCCTATCAGTGAGACTGATTTGCCTAGGGTTTGTGGTAGTGGCTATGACATCTGAACTAGGTGCCGCCAGATAGAAAGAATCGGTGGGGCCGAGTTTGACTTTTAGTTTAGGTCATATGTGGATGTGGGAAGGTAGTTGAGGGTTTTCGAGCATATCACTAAGCACTATGAAGCAAGAACCTCATCAAGCAACACCTCATCTCTCCTTGATAGTATTGGCTTTTCCTATAGAGTCAATGTGATCTTGGATCACTAAAATATAAAATGTAGAGTCTTGAGCTTTGAGCTTGAGCCAATCTTTTAGTCCTTAGTATTTTGAGGGGTCCACTTTTGCTCATCCATTCCATGCCATTCATTGAGCTTTTCCTGAAATGTTAATCTTGGAATATCATTAGCTCAATGAGCTATATGTTGTTAGGAATTACCAAAACCATCCTAGGGATAGTTGCACTTTCAATCTCCCCTTTTTGGTAATTGATGACAACATATAGATCAAAGATTTGACAAATGATAATAAGAGTGAAAAACATTGTCACTTTGAGAAGTATGTGAAAAGAAAGAGCTCCCCCTAAATTTGTGCATAGTTTATGATTTGCTTTGGACTGCAAATGCACAGAGAGTTAGGCTCATGGGTTACTCTTCCATGTCACATACATCTTGGTGGAGCGCTCAAAATGATAATAATTAAATACATGCACTCATCACCAAGCAAAGTGAATGATCATATAGGGATAAAAAGATAATGTCATCCAACAAGCATTAAGGTAGCATATGATAAAACACATGATCATCCAAGTATCACACAGACAAAAAGTATCTCAATCAAGCAAATAAAGTTCAACCACTAAATTAAGAGAGAATAAAAAGCAACGCTCTCTCTCGAAGCCTATGATCTATACATTTTTCTCCCCCTCTGGCAACAAGTTACCAAAAATTTCCTAGAAAATGCATAGCACTAAATCATCTCTCAGGCTTGGTCTTCAGGTGGTGGTGTCCGGATAACTCCAAGAACGAAGGCTTCAGTCGATGTAGATGGATCTGATGGAGTAGGCGCTGGAGCTGGTGGCACTGAAGCTGTAGCTGGTGCAGACGAAGTGGCTCTGGTGTCTGGAACAGGCACTGCAGCAGATCTTTGAGCTCCAGGCACTCTCGCAAATGCATCAGTGGTTATCTTGCCCTTCCTCTCCTGCATGTCATCCTGAAGTTGCTCCACAACAGACATGATCTCAGTTACCTTCACATCCAAGTCATAGAACTTTTGCTCCACGATCCTTTCCAGGCTCTCCTGGTTTGAGTCAGGGTGGCTAGTCCCTTCTCAATGCTCAGAGTGGAGGCAATCAAGTAGCCAAGCTGATCTTGCTTGCTCTTCAGAAGATACTGAGATGCTTCTTCAGTAGTTGGCATCCTTGCAGCCTTTTCAGCCTTTGCCTTCTCCTTCTTGGCTTGTGCGTGCACAGAAGATGGTTCAATTTCATCCATCACCATAGTGTTGTCCTCAAAGTCTGGATAGATAGGCATGTTCTCCTTGTCTAGCAGATATGTGCCAGTGCCCATCTTGGAGTTAATCAGCTCCTGGATCTGTGGGGCATACCCACAACTCCTCTTCTGATCTGCAGCTGTCCTCTTTATGGTTTCCACTATGAGGCTCATGACTTTGAACTTCTGTGGGACATGAAAGATGTGTATCAAGTTTATTGCATGGCCTCTGATCATCTTGTGATCACCTGACTTTGGCAAGAGAGTGTGCCTGAGGAACCAGTTGATAGTTGGAAAGCCTGACGGAAGGTAATGTACAGATCCAAACTTATGTGTCTCAAGAGCAGCATCTGGGATCTCCTTTTACATGTGTGCCATGGAGTTGTGATCCTTCTTCTTCTTGGCATAGACATCCAAGTCATCTTCACTCTCTTCTGGAGCATTGATCAACTTCGCCCATTCTGCAACTGTTGACTAGTACCTCGTACCCTCAGACATCCAGACAATCCTCCCATCTGGGTAGAAGTGAGCTGTGGAGTAGAACTGCATGATAAACTCATCATTCCATTTTGTGAGCTTCTGAGCCACAAACTCATCAACTCCACAAGCCTTGAAACTGTCATACACACCTGGATAATGTTCATCATTCTCCTTGATGTAGTCCCAGTCGACCCATCTCATGTCACAAACTATTGGTTTCTTGTCAAGCAAGATGGTCTCATAGAAGTCCTGCTGTTCCTTTGTATGGAACATGTAGTCCACAACAGTCCTTCTCCTGGTGGCATATGGATCAGACTCTCTCCATAGCCTTAGACCTGAGTCCTTCCTTATCTTCATGTTCTCAGCTACTGGATGAGCATCATTGTGATCTGGAATTTTTGGCTTCAACTTCCTCAAGACATGTGACTCATCATCTTCTTCCATTTCAGCTTCAGGCACTAGGGCCTTATTCTTGTCCTCGGCAGGGATGTTTCTGGTGCTCCTCTTTCGTTTTGGCAGCAGCCTTAGGAGCAGTCTTAGGCTTAGATGGAACAGCCCCTGCCCTGATGGCATCACCCATAAGCTTCTGAGCTTTGGGTGCTGGTGCAACATCTTCTTCCTCTTCCTCTTCAGAATCTCTCATGATTGAGGATCTCTCAAGCACTCTAGCAGTGGTCTTCTTGAACCTCTCTTTACTCTTCTTCCCTTCTGCAGCATCTTCTTTGGGTTCAGATTCCAAAGGTACTTGAGTAGAGGCTCTGGCTTTAGACATGGGAATTCTCTTTGTTAGGCACTTTGGTTTTCATACCAGGCTTAGTGGCTGCAGTAGTGCTGTATTCCTTCTTAACCACTTTCTTCTTGGAAGTGGCCTCATCCTCAACTGCCACATAGTCTTCATCCTCAGATTCAGAAGTTTTCTTCTTTCTGGCCCTGGTGGCAGCTTTGGGTAAGTTGCTTGGGCTGCTCCTGCTACCATCATCTGAGCTGCTAGAGGGACTAGTGCCCTCACTCAAATGAACCTACTCCTCTGACTTGTTCTGGCTGTCACTATGATCAGACATATTGCAAACACTGGCAGCAGACCCTGTGAATAGATATAGATGAGATAGAGTGGATGAGCATCACAAAATTCAGAGGTTTTTGCAAAAGAATTAATCAAAAACTTAGTTTTAGTTTTCCACAGAAAGCATTTTGGATTAACCAATTTGTGAACTCGGTGATACCGAAGCAGCTTTTGGAACCTAAACTAGTGAACTCGGTCAGACCGAGTCACAGTTCGATGGCACCGAGACTGCTAGGGTTTCACAAAGTCCTGAACTCGGTCACACCGATTTGCAATTCTCGGTCAGACCGAGAATCACATGTGCAATGACCTGAGCCGAATCGGTGGTACCGAGTTCCACAACTCGGTGGTTCCGAGATGGTTTCAACGGAAACCTAACCCTAAATTCTCAATTCACAACTAAACTACGGAGAGTTTTGACTGGATAGAATGATCTCAATCGTGGCAAGATACATGGCGAACACAATGTGCTAGGAATCAGATAAGGATAGCACAATGATCGAGTTCATACCCTAGTTCGGCGATGAACTCGCTACGGCGGCAATGGCGGGGATGATTCCCGTTGACGGCAGCGGAGACCAGCGACAGGAGGCGGCTGGCGACGAGGAGGACGATCCGGAGACCCAGGAGGCAAAGCGGGCTAAGCGCGGGTCGAGGAGGTTCGGAAAGTTTTCTAAAATTTGACCCGTGGGTATATATAGCCCGACCCTGTCGGTGTGACCGAGTGGAACAACTTGGCGGCACCGAGATGCATAACTGCAAGCAGTTATTGCAACTCGGTGTGACCGAAAAGTTCAAATCGGTTGCACCGAGATTGAAAACCTAGATCGACTTAGTGATCTCGGTATGACCGAAATGGGTGAATCGGTCAGACGAAACGCACAAAGAAGTTTTGGAAGTTTAAGTCTATGACGAATCGGGGACTCCGAGTGCTCCTCACACAGAGTGGTTCGAATCTGACTTGATCAAATTTTGTGATGCAGCATGAATAGAGTTTGAGACGAGAAAAGCATAGATAGCTAGAGAAGGTTCTTAGGCATTCTTGTCCATCCACTTGGCCAAAATAAAAGGAAACCAATCAATCAAAACAGCAAGTGGATGTCCTCGAATGAGTAAATTATGCAACCAACATGCTCACACAATAAAATGGCAATTGAAATATGTGGCAAAGCATGCACAAACAATTCTAGCATCTATCAAGCAATTTGGCGATGACTAGGTCATCTATATATGAGTATATTGACTTAGGAGTCAAATGAGAACATTTGATCATAGGTCATACTCATCGTTTAAGCACGAGTGGGGTTAGCTCTTTTACATAAAGCGTTGTTGTGTTCACACCATTAGAGTTGCTTTAACTCAATTGTTAGAGTAAAGCTCCCCCTAGATGTGAGATCCCCCCTAAGAGGGATGAACTAACCTTGGGTTTTGTCGATGATGACTTCATGTAGGTGTTGAAGATGTGGATGCTCTATGTTGATGTAGATCATTTGGAGCTATCCTTTGGAGTGAGTTGCACTTTCAATACCTACACGGGTTAGTCCCACAAGGAACAAACAAGGATATCCATAGACATAGAGTGATGCACACACACGATGATGTCTATGAAAGCTTTAGGTTACCTTGTCCCTTGTCTTACCAACCAGAGGGTTTGTGACTCCTTGAACTAGTGCAAGATGTGGAAGTTGATTGCACTTGTTCTTGCCAAAATGATAAGAGTGAAGTATATTGGTGGAGTCACCTTCAAGAACTCTCTAGTTCTTCTTCATCGGGATCCACACCATCTTGATGGGAATCCTCAGAGTGGTAGTTGTACTTGATGAAGTGGAACTTGATGTAGTCTTGGGAACCCACTTGACCAAGGCCTTAGGAGCTTCTTCAAATGCATCAATTTCCTCTTGAAGCTTGTCCTTGCCTTTTTGCTTGTGGTCTTGTGGTGGAAGATCATCTTGAGCTTGTGTCCCTTTGGAAGAAGTAGGATCATACTTCTCTTGTTGAGGAACAAACTTCGTCTTGGGATATTGATCTTCTTCCCACTCAACTCCATTGGCATTGAACTTTCGTTCAAAACCAACACCTTGATTCTTCCGGTGCCTTCCTTCCTTGTGTACAATTTCCTCGAATTGCTTACTCCCGGCAAGGCTCTTGTAAACACCTTTCTCTATAATTCCCTTCAATAAGCTATTTTATTGCTCAAGTGTAACCTTGCTCTGAGAATAGTTAGTGGAATCAAGAGAACTACTAGAAGCAACAACATTGGATTTAGCATGATTATTGTTACTACTAGAAGAAGAATCTTTCTTGTTCTTGTTACTAGACTTGACTTGAGGCATGTAAGTGGATAAGAGTAAACGCTTGGCAATGTAAGAAGAACTTTCCTTGTGAAGATCATCATTGATTGCCTTTAAGAACTCATGCTCTTGCTCAAGGTTGAGCTTTTCAAAACGTAATTTCTCATGAGTCCTTAAAAGTTCTCGATGATCTCCTAAGATAGTTTCATGAGCTAACTTAAGAGTGTTTAGTTCTTTAGTTAGAGAGTCAATCTTCTCCTTATCATTGTCATTCGTTTCATCATAGTATTCATCACTATAGTTGTCAACAAGTAAATCATCATCACCTAACAAGTCATCTTCATCACTATTGAATTCAACATACTCGGGGTGTGATACCTTTGGACCTTTGGCCATGAAGCATCTTCCAATTCCTTCATTTGGTGAATCAAATATGTCGTAGGAGTTGGTTGACACAAGTGCTAGACTAGCAACACCTTCATCTTGAGTATATTCGGAGTCGGTGTGATAGCTTCTCTCGGAGTCATTGTCGGAGTTGGAGCCGGATACCCATTCACCAACATGAACTTGATGTCTTCGTTTTGTGTAGCTCCTTGATGACTTGTCCTTCCTGTCCGAATCCTTGCTTCTCCGAGAGGGTCTTCGTTCATATCGATCATCTCTACTCCTTCTCTCCCTTTGATGGTGATTCTTCTCTTCTACTTCTTCTTTTGGGAGAATCTTCTCTTCTCTTGTGGGGAGCCGTACACTCATTGGAGTAGTGTCCGAGTCTTCCACAATTGTTACAGTTTCGCTCTCGACTAGAAGATCTTTTGTCATTGTAGGACCTTGACTTGGAACTTCTCTCTTTGCTTCTATTCTTGTAGAACTTGTTGAAGTTCTTCACCATTAAGCTCAATTCTTCATTGAAGGTATGTTTCTCACTTGATGATGTGGGGGCTTCACATGAGGCTTTGTAAGCACCACTTGACTTGTTATGGAGCTCCTCCTTATCCTTGAGTGACATCTCATGAGCAACAATTCTTCCAATGACTTCCGTTGGCTTGAGATCTTTGCAATTTGGCATCATTTAGATCAATGTGCATATGGTATCGTATTTTCCATCCAAGGCTCTTAGGATCTTCTTGATGATGAATTTGTCGGTCATCTCTTCACTTCCTAAGCCGACAATCTCATTTGTGATAAGAGCAAGCCTAGAGTACATTTCAGCGACACCTTCACCATCCTTCATTTTGAACTTGTCAAGTTGACTTTGAAGCACATCCTACTTGGATTCCTTGACGGAGTCGGTACCTTCATGCATGTCAATCAAAGTATCCCAAATTTCCTTTGCATTCTCAAGACGGATGATTTTGTTGAATTCTTCGGGGCACAATCCGTTGAAGAGGATATCACAAGCTTGAGCATTGTATTGTAGCATCTTCAACTCGTCCGCGGTAGCTTCACGATTCGGTTCTTTCCCATCAAATAATTCACCTTGGAAGCCAACACACACAATAGCCCAAACGGCGGGGTTATGTGCAAGAATATGCATTTTCATCTTATGCTTCCAACTAGCAAAATTAGTACCATCAAAGTAAGGACGTCTACGGTGATAATTTCCCTCGCTAGACGCCATACTCTCCTAGGTTGTGAAACCAATGCTATGACCACCAAAAGCTATGGAAATCAAAGCAAATGGAGACCAAAGCTCTGATACCACTTGTAGGATCGAAAGTATGTCTAGAGGGGGGGGGGTGATTAGACTACTTGACCAATTAAAAATCTATCCTTTTCCCAATTTTAGTCTTTGGCATATTTTTAGCTATCTTAGCACAAGTCAAGGAATCTTAACACAATTCAAGCAAGCATGCAAAGAGTCTATGAGCAGCGGAAAGTGAAGCATGCAACTTGCAAGAATGTAAAGGGAAGGGTTTGGAGAATTCAAACGCAATTTGAGACACAGATGTTTTTGTCGTGGTTCCGATAGGTGGTGCTATCGTACATCCACGTTGATGGAGACTTCAACCCACGAAGGGTAATGGTTGCGCGAGTCCACGGAGGGCTCCACCCACGAAGGGTCCATGAAGAAGCAACCTTGTCTATCCCATCATGGCCATCGCCCACGAAGGACTTGCCTCACTAGCGGTAGATCTTCACGAAGTAGGCGATCTCCTTGCCCTTACAAACTCCTAGGTTCAACTCCACAATCTTTATCGGAGGCTCCCAAGTGACACCTAGCTAATCTAGGAGACACCACTCTCCAAGAAGTAACAAATGGTGTGTTGATGATGAACTCCTTGCTATTGTGCTTCAAATGATAGTCTCCCCAACACTCAATTCTCTATCACAGGATTTGGATTTGGTGGAAAGAAGATTTGAGTGGAAAGCAACTTGGGGAAGGCTAGAGATCAAGATTCATAAGGTGGGAACGGAATATCTTGGCCTCAACACATGAGTAGGTGGTTCGCTCTTAGAAAATTTGTATTGGAAGTGTAGGTATGTTCTGATGGCTCTCTCTCCGAATGAAAAGTGGGTGGAGGGGTATATATAGCCTCCACACAAAAACTAACCGTTACACACAATTCACCAATCTTGGTGAGACCAAATTGAGAAACTCGGTCGGACCGATTTAGCAAACCTAGTGTCCGTTAGGATTTTCGGTGGGACTGAGATGCAACTCGGTAGGACCGATATGGTTAGGGTTAGGGCATAACGTAATCTCGGTGTGACCGATTACACAAACTCGGTGGGACCGATTTTGGTAATAAGCTAACCAGAGAGTTGGTCAGGTAAACTTGGTGGGACCGATTGCTCATTTCGGTGGGACCGAAATGTTACAAAAGGGAAACAGAGAGTTTACATTGCAATCTCGGTGGGACCGATCGCTCATCTCGGTAGGACCGAAACGTTACGAAGGGAAATAGAGAGATTACAACCCCATCTCGGTGTGACCGAAATCCCTATCAGTGAGACTGATTTGCCTAGGGTTTGTGGCAGTGGCTATGGCATCTGAACTCGGTGCCGCCAGATAGAAAGAATCGGTGGGGCCGAGTTTGACTTTTAGTTTAGGTCATATGTGGATGTGGGAAGGTAGTTGAGGGTTTTCGAGCATATCACTAAGCACTATGAAGCAAGAACCTCATCAAGCAACACCTCATCCCTCCTTGATAGTATTGGCTTTTCCTATAGACTCAATGTGATCTTGGATCACTAAAATATAAAATGTAGAGTCTTGAGCTTTGAGCTTGAGCCAATCTTTTTGTCCTTAGTATTTTGAGGGGTCCACTTTTGCTCATCCATGCCATGCCATTCATTGAGCTTTTCCTGAAATATTAAGCTTGGAATATCATTAGCTCAATGAGCTATATGTTGTTAGGAATTACCAAAACCACCTAGGGATAGTTCCACTTTCAATCTCCCTCTTTTTGGTAATTGATGACAACATATAGATCAAAGCTTCGACAAATGATAATAAGAGTGAAAAACATTGTCGCTTTGAGAAGTATGTGAAAAGCAAGAGCTCCCCCTAAATTTGTGCATAGTTTATGATTTGCTTTGGACTGCAAATGCACAGAGAGTTAGGCTCATGGGTTACTCTTCCATGTCACATACATCTTGGTGGAGCGCTCAAAATGATAATAATTAAATACATGCACTCATCACCAAGCAAAGTGAATGATCATATAGGGATAAAAAGATAATGTCATCCAACAAGCATTAAGGTAGCATATGATAAAACACATGATCATCCAAGTATCACACAGACAAAAAGTATCTCAATCAAGCAAATAAAGTTCAACCACCAAATTAAGAGAGAATAAAAAGCAACGCTCTCTCTCGAAGCCTATGATCTATACATTTTTCTCCCCCTCTGGCAACAAGTTACCAAAAAGTTCCTAGAAAATGCATAGCACTAAATCGTCTCTCAGGCTTGGTCTTCAGGTGGTGGTGTCCGGATAACTCCAAGAACGAAGGCTTCAGTCGATGTAGATGGAGCTGATGGAGTAGGTGCTGGACCTGGTGGCACTGAAGTTGTAGCTGGTGCAGACGAAGTGGCTCTGGTGTCTGGAATAGGCGCTGCAGCAGATATCTGAGCTCTAGGCACTCTGGCAAATGCATCAGTGGTTGTCTTGCCCTTCCTCTCCTGCATGTCATCCTGATATTGCTCCACAACAGACAGGATCTCAGTTACCTTCACATCCAAGTCATAGAACTTTTGCTCCACGATCCTTTCTAGGCTCTCCTGGTTTTGAGTCAGGGTGGCTAGTCCCTTCTCAATGCTCAGAGTGGAGGCAATCAAGTAGCCAAGCTGATCTTGCTTGCTCTTCAGAAGATACTGAGATGCTTCTTCAGTAGTTGGCATCCTTGCAGCCTTTTCAGCCTTTGCCTTCTCCTTCTTGGCTTGTGCGGGCACAAAAGATGGTTCATTTTCATCCATCACCATAGTGTTGTCCTCAAAGTCTGGATAGATAGGCATGTTCTCCTTGTCTAGCAGATATGTGCCAGTGCCCATCTTGGAGTTAATCAGCTCCTGGATCTGTGGGGCATACCCACAACTCCTCTTCTGATCTGTAGCTGTCCTCTTTATGGTTTTCACTATGAGGCTCATGACTTTGAACTTCTGTGGGACATCAAAGATGTGTATCAAGTTTATTGCATGGCCTCTGATCATCTTGTGATCACCTGACTTTGGCAAGAGAGTGTGCCTGAGGATCCAGTTGATAGTTGGAAAGCCTGACGGAAGGTAATGTACAGATCCAAACTTATGTGTCTCAAGAGCAGCATCTGGGATCTCCTTTTACATGTGTGCCATGGATTTGTGATCCTTCTTCTTCTTGGCATAGACATCCAAGTCATCTTCACTCTCTTATGGAGCATTGATCAACTTCGCCCATTCTGCAACTGTTGACTGGTACCTCGTACCCTCAGACATCCAGACAATCCTTCCATCTGGGTAGAAGTGAGCTGTGGAGTAGAACTGCATGATAAACTCATCATTCCATTTTGTGAGCTTCTGAGCCACAAACTCATCAACTCCACAAGCCTTGAAACTATCATACACACCTGGATAATGTTCATCATTCTCCTTGATGTAGTCCCAGTCGACCCATCTCATGTCACACACTATTGGTTTCTTGTCAAGCAAGATGGTCTCATAGAAGTCTTGCTGTTCCTTTGTATGGAACCTGTAGTCCACATCAGTCCTTCTCTTGGTGGCACCTGGATCAGACTCTCTCCATAGCCTTAGACCTGAGTCCTTCCTTATCTTCATGTTCTCAACTACTAGATGAGCATCATTGTGATCTGGAATTTTTGGCTTCAACTTCCTCAAGACATGTGACTCATCATCTTCTTCCATTTCAGCTTCAGGCACTAGGGTCTTATTCTTCTCCTCAGCAGGGATGTTTCTGGTGCTCCTCTTTCGTTTTGGCTTTGGAGCTGGAGCAATAGCTTTAGGAGCAGTCTTAGGCTTAGATGGAACAGCCCCTGCCCTGATGGCATCACCCATAAGCTTCTGAGCTTTGGGTGCTGGTGCAGCATCTTCTTCCTCTTCCCCTTTAGAATCTCTCATGATTGAGGATCTCCCAAGCACTCTAGCCGTGGTCTTCTTGACCCTCTCTTTACTCTTCTTCCCTTCTGCAGCAGCTTCTTTGGGTTCAGATTCCAAAGGTACTTGAGTAGAGGCTCTGGCTTTAGACATGGGAATTCTCTTTGTAGGCACTTAGGTTTTCATACCAGGCTTAGTGGCTGCAGCAGTGATGTATTCCTCCTTAACCACTTTCTTCTTGGAAGTGGCCTCATCCTCAACTGCCACATAGTCTTCATCCTCAGATTCAGAAGTTTTCTTCTTTCTGGCCCTGGTGGCAGCTTTGGGTAAGTTGCTTGGGCTGCTCCTGCTACCATCATTCGAGCTGCTACAGGGACTAGTGCCCTCACTCAAATGAACCTGCTCCTCTGACTTGTTCTGGCTGTCACTATGATCAGACATATTGCAAACACTGGCAGCAGACTGTAACGCCCCGGATATAACTTTCCCAATTTGTAATCCAACTCTTGCCGTTTCCGGCGTTAAGTTATATTTATTTTCTCGGGTTCAGGTCTTTGTCTCCGTGTGTGGCTTTCGTTGTCACGCATCTCATATCATGTCATCATGTGCATTGCATTTGCATACGTGTTCATCTCATGCATTCGAGCATTTTCCCCGTTGTCCGTTTTGCATTCCGGCGCTTCGTTCTCCTCCTGTGGTCATTTCTAGCTTTCTTTCATGTGTGGGGATTAAACATTTCCGAATTGGACCGAGACTTGTCATGCGGCTTTGGTTTACTACCAGTAGACCGCCTGTCAAGTTTCGTATCATTTGGACTTCGTTTGATACTCCAACGGTTAACCGAGGGACCGAAAAGGCCTCGTGTGTGTTGCAGCCCAACACCCCTTCAATTTGGCCCAAAACCCACCAAACTTTGCTCCATCATCTAGAGCGTTCGATCACGATCGCGTGGCCGAAAACCGCACCTCATTTGGACTCTCCTAGCTCCACTTATGCCTATAAATACACCCCTCCGAAATTCACGGTTCATCCTCCCCCTAACCCTAAAATCTCAGATCTCGCGCGCCGGATACGTTCGGACGCAACGGACATGTCTGTTTCCACCCCGCCGCCGCCACTTGGCGCCGAGCTGGGCCCCCGCGGCCCACACGTCCGCGCCGCCGCCCCACCTTCGTCCTCTTCCCCGCGCGTCGCGCACCGGCCGCCGCACCACCGCGGATCCACGCCGCCGACCGCCGCCTCCCGGAGCTCGCCGCGGGCCACCGCCGCCGCCAGGGGCTCGCCGCTCTGCCGCGGGCCACCACCTCCATCGGTCGGAGCAAGATCCGGGCCACATCCGGCCACCTCCCCGCTCCGGCCACTTCTCCTTCGGCCGCCGCCGTCATCTACAGGGATCCAGGCGAGCCTCCGGCGAGATCCACCGCCGTCTCGGGAAACGCGCCCGATCCGATCTGGAAATTGAGGGGTTGACCTAATTGTTGTACCCGAAGGTGAACTTCATAAAGTGATCATGAACGAGGCTCACAATTCTCTCCTCTCCATCCACCTTGGAAGTACGAAGATGTATCAGGATCTCAAGCAAGCTTATTGGTGGACTCGAATGAAGCGCGAGATCGCTCAATTCGTGAATGAATGTGATGTCTGCAGAAGAGTGAAGGAAGAATACCAAAGGCCAGCAGGTCTCCTCCAACCTCTTGCCATTCCAGAATGGAAGTTTGACCACATTGAAATGGACTTCGTTACTGGGTTTCCAAAGTCCAAGCGTGGCAATGATGCTATATTCGTTGTCATCGACAAGCTCACCAAAGTGGCTCATTTGCTGCCTATCAAAGAGTCGATCACTGCAGCTCAATTGGCGGAACTCTATACCTCTCGTATTGTCTCTCTACACGGTATTCCTCAAGTGATATCTTCAGACCGTGGCAGTATCTTTACCTCCAAGTTTTGGGATTCTTTTCAGAAGGCCATGGGCACCAACATCCGCTTCAGCACTGCTTTCCATCCTCAAACAAGCGGTCAAGTCGAGCGTGTCAACCAGATTCTTGAAGATATGCTCAGGGCTTGTGTGATCTCCTTCGGCATGAAGTGGGAGGATTGTCTTCCTTATGCTGAATTCTCCTACAACAACAGTTTCCAAGCAAGTTCAGGCAAGGCCCCATTTGAAATTCTGTATGGCAGGAAGTGCCGTACCCCTCTCAACTAGTCCGAAACCGGTGAACGTCAGCTGCTGGGTAATGACTTAATCACAGAGGCAGAAGAAATGTGCAAAGTCATTCGTGATAACCTAAAAGCACCCCAATCCCGCCAGAAGAGCTACTATGATAGTAAGCACCGTGATTTGGCTTTCGAGATCGGAGATCATGTTTACCTCCGCGTCTCTCCTATGAAAGGTACTCGTCGCTTCGGTATCAAAGGGAAGCTTGCCCCCAGATACGTGGGACCTTTCAAGATTGTCAGCAAGAGAGGCGACCTCGCCTATCAACTCGAGCTTCCTTCAAACTTTGCAAATGTTCATGATGTGTTCCATGTCTCTCAGCTTCGAAAGTGCTTCAAGACTCCTGACCGCACAGTCAACTTCGAGGACATTGAGCTCCAAGAAGATCTCTCCTATCGTGAGCACCCAGTTGCTATTCTTGAAGAGACTGAACGCAAGACTCGCAACAAGTCAATCAAATTCCTCAAAGTCAAGTGGTCACACCATTCCGTCCGTGAAGCTACCTGGGAACGCGAGGATCACCTCCGTTCTGAGTACCCGACGTTCTTTCAGTCCTAGATCTCGGGACGAGATCCTTTCATAGTGGTGGAGTGTTGTAACGTCCCGGATATAACTTTCCCAATTTGTAATCCAACTCTTGCCGTTTCCGGCGTTAAGTTATATTTATTTTCTCGGGTTTGGGTCTTTGTCTCTGTGTGTTGTTTTCATTGTCACGCATCTCATATCATGTCATCATGTGCATTGCATTTGCATACGTGTTCATCTCATGCATTCGAGCATTTTCCCCGTTGTCCGTTTTGCATTCCGGCGCTTCGTTCTCCTCCGGTGGTCATTTCTAGCTTTCTTTCGTGTGTGGGGATTAAACATTTCCGGATTGGACCGAGACTTGTCATGCGGCTTTGGTTTACTACCGATAGACCGCTTGTCAAGTTTCGTATCATTTGGACTTCGTTTGATACTCCAACGGTTAACCGAGGGACCGAAAATGCCTCGTGTGTGTTGCAGCCCAACACCCCTTCAATTTGGTCCAAAACCCACCAAACTTTGCTCCATCATCTAGAGCGTTCGATCACGATCGCGTGGCCGAAAACCGCACCTCATTTGGACTCTCCTAGCTCCACTTATGCCTATAAATACACCCCCTCCGAAATTCGCGGTTCATCCTCCCCTCTAACCCTAAAATCTCATATCTCGAGCCGGAAACGTCCGGACGCGACGGACATGTCCGTTTCCACCCCTCCGCCGCCACTTGGCACCGCCTGATTCGCCCACGCCCGCGCCCCACATCGCTGGCCCGCCGAGCCCGAGCCGGGCCCCCACGGCCCACACGTCCGCCCCACCGCCCGGCCTTCGTCCTCTTCCCCGCGCGCCGCGCACCGGCCGCCGTGCCACCGCGGATCCACGCCGCCG
>NC_041392.1:485694352-485703799 GCF_002162155.2 Triticum dicoccoides | reverse complement strand
GGCTCACCGCTCCGCCGTGGGCCACCACCTCTGCCGGCCGGAGCAAGATCCGGGCCACATCCGGCCACCTCCCCGCTCCGGCCACTTCTCCTTCGGCCGCTGCCGTCATCTATAGGGATCCCGGCGAGCCTTCGGCGAGATCCACTGCCGTCTCGGGAAACGTGCCTGATCCGATCTGGAAATTGAGGGGTTGACCTAATTTTGCCCTTTCACCGCTATTTTTTTATGCAAACTTTGACCTGCCATATCTCCGCATCCGTAGCTCCGTTTTGGACATATAGTATATCAAAATGTTCGTCTCGAAGAGTACATCATTTCATTCCATTGCATAATTTTCATTTGAGCTCATCTTGATGCCTGAAATGCTGTTAGAAGGAGGCTTCATGAGTTAATTGTCAGATCTGCTAGTTCATCTTAGACTTTTGTCATTTTTGCCATGATTGTTGTGTGCATGATATGCCTGTGTGTCCTTCATATGTTTTGTTAAGCATCTTGTTATCTTTCCAGAGGTGCAACCCCTGCATTTTTAGGATGTGTGTGGTGACTTGTGCAAGCTTGCAAAGTGAGGCACCCGGTAAATCTGTTTTCAGGGACTTAGTAGTTTTCTGGGATTGTTTTGTTCACGATGACATATGTTCATGCCGTTTCCTAGTGATCCGTGCCTCTTTTGAGGATGATCAGTAAAGGAGTTTTGTTAGTCTTGTTATGCTCTATCCATCCATGTATTTACTTGCAATTATGGAGCACCCTAGCTTGAGTCAATCGAGCTCTACTTTTGCTTCGTTGTGAATCTGGGCAGATCGTCAACTCGTTTACGATTTTGCCGATGTGGTTGTAGTTGATCCGTGTATGCTATGCCATTGTTATTACCATGTCTAGCTAGAATTTTGTGCCTTCTTAATGGATGTATGCTTGCCTTGCCATGACTTGCACCGTGGTGAGTGCATCGAGCTCGTTTACATGCCTTCGTGAGTTATATTTCAGCATGTCTCAGTTTTCACTAAGTCTGAAAACTGATTGTGTTTTAGCTATGTTCGTGTGCTTGTTAGTATATTTGGTGATCCCTTTTGGCCCCAGGTCACTTAGGGACTTTTGTTAAACTTGTTGAGTAGCTCCATGCCATGTTCTTATTTATCTTAATCAGGTCATGTATCATGTTGTTTTGTTACTCCGAAGAGGGCTTCATGATCTGAAATTTTAGACAAGTGTTAATTTCACTAAGTCTGAAATCTGTTTTGCATTTGCGTTTTTGCCATGCTTGTTTGAACCTCATAATGGATGAATTGGCCATGGCTCAGTGCTAGTCTTTTGTTAAGCATCTTGTGTGCATCCCTGACATGTATTGTTTTGTCATGTTTGGGTGCTGTAGCATGTTCATTTCATTGCATTTAGATGCCTACTTGCTGTAAATCGCAGACCGGTGTCAATTTTGAATCACTTGCCATTTCCAAACCGTAACTCCGATTCCGGCATTCTTTATATCGTTTTCAAGCGATTTCATCCCATCTTTCCAGTGGCACACTTGGTTTTCCAAGTTGAGGCCAGGTTCACGCATTTCCTGTCATATCTTGCATTTTGCATCCCGCATCGCATCGCGCATAGCATCTCATCATTGCATCTTATTGTTTGAGTTTGCACGTGGTTGATTGTATCCTTGTTGCTTGTTTGTCTTGTTTGGGTAGAGATGGGAGACAAGTTCGCTAATGAGGATCCCGTTGAGTTTTCTTTTGAGGATCCAGTCAACTCTGACAGCTTTGCAGGCAAGATGATCATACCCTCGAAATCACTACTATCTTTGCTATGCTAGTTTGCTCGCTCTTTGCTATGCCAATGCTACGATGCCTACCTTTTGCTTGTCAGCCTCCCAATTGCCATGTCAAACCTCTAACCCACCATGTCCTAGCAAACCGTTGATTAGCTATGTTATCGCTTTGCTCAGCCCCTCTTATAGCGTTGCTAGTTGCAGGTGAAGATTGGAGCTGTTCCTTGTTGGAACATTTATTTACTTGTTGGGATATCATTATATTGCTATGTTATCTTAATGCATCAATATACTTGGTAAAGGGTGGAAGGCTCGGCCTCTCGCCTAGTGTTTTGTTCCACTCTTGCCGCCCTAGTTTCCGTCATATCGGCGTTATGTTCCCGGATTTTTGCGTTCCTTACGCGGTTGGGTTATAATGGGAACCCCTTGATAGTTCGCCTTGATTAAAGCTTTTCCAGCAATGCCCAACCTTGGTTTTACCATTTGCCACCTAGCCTTTTCTTTTCCTTGGGTTCTGCAGACTCAAGGGTCATCTTATTTTAACCCCCCCGGGCCAGTGCTCCTCTGAGTGTTGGTCCCACTGAGCGATGTCCGAGGCTACCAGGGGCAACTCTAGGCTGGCTTACCCGACGTCTTGCTCATCTGAGTGTGCCTTGAGAAAGAGATATGTGCAGCTCCTATCGGGATTTGTCGGCACATTCGAGCGGTGTTGCTGGTCTTGTTTTAACCTGTCGAAATGTCTTGTTGTACCGGGATACCGAGTCTGATCGGAAAGTCTCGGGTGGAGGTCTATTCCTTCGTTGACTGTGAGAGCTTGTCATGGGCTAAGTTGGGACTCCCCTGCAGGGATTGAACTTTTGAAAGCCGTGCCCACGGTTATGGGCAGATGAGAATTTGTTAATGTCCGATTGTAGATAACTTGAACCTTAATTAAATTAAAATGAATCAACCATGTGTGTTACCGTGATGGCCCTTTCTCGGCGGAGTCCGGGAAGTGGACACGGTGTTGGAGTAATAATTGCGCAGGTTGTTCCTCTAGATTCACGCTCGTGCTTTGCCTCCTCTTCTCGCTCTCTTTTGCGTATAAGTTAGCCACCATATATGCTAGTCGCTTGCTGCAGCTCCACATATATTTTCCTTACCCCTTCCTATAAGCTTAAATAGTCTTGATCGCGAGGGTGCGAGATTGCTGAGTCCCTGTGGCTCACAGATACTATAACTCCAGATGCAGGTCCAGGTGATTCCGCTCCAGGTGACGATTACGAGCTCAAGTGTGAGTTCGATGAGGACTCTCAGCGTTACTACGTGTCTTTTCCCGATGATCAGTAGTGGTGCCCAGTTGGGTTAGATCGGGACCGTGTCGCATGTTGGGTTTTTTCCTTCTATTTTGGCGCCGTAGTCGGGCCATGAGTGTTTGGATGATGTATGTTATTTATGTACTTTGATGTGACGTGGCGAGTGTAAGCCAACTATGTATCTCCCCTTTTATTCTATATATTACATGGGATGTTGTGATGATTGCCTAACTTGCGACATTGCTTTCAATGCGGTTATGTCTCTAAGTCATGCCTCGACACGTGGGAGCTATAGCCGCATTGAGGGCGTTACAAGTTGGTATCAGAGCCTTTCCCGACCTTAGGAGACCCATTGCTTGATCGTTTTTAGCAGCCGACTTGTGTCTAGAAAAATGTTTTGAGTCATTTAGGAATTATATATCGGAGAGCTTAGGAATTCTTTTTACTTCCCAGTCTCCTCATCGCTCTGGTAAGGCATCCTGACGTAGAGTTTTGACTCTTCTCTTCTCAAATTTCACTAATTTTTTTTAGGATCACGCGAGTATCTTGGAATCGTTCCGATGGCTTATGATGAGAACATTGTCTTGGTGCCTCCTGTCAGGGGTTTAGTGGAAGTGTCCCAGGGAGTTGAGCTCTGAGGTGTTGTCATCATAATTTTATCGTTGCAATTCTGGAATACTTGAGATATGTTCGCCGACATCGAAAAGCTCTTTTATGCAGTTCGTTGGTGAGATAACCTCGACGCCACCCAGTACTGGGGGGGAGTTCGGGAGTATCGCCATAACTTGTATAACGGATGCTTTTCGAAGGTTGAGGTAGATGGTTTCCGAAGGTTTCTTGGTTATGTGTTGAAGGATGGATACAGCTGGATGTAGGTATTGCTAGTTTGGGTGAGATATTATGCTTCCCCTGTATCCCCAACACCTGATTGCATAACCGGAAAGTTTCGGGAGTTTCATAAGTGGGAATTCTCGTAGCTCTAGTTCTTCTTCCACGGATATTGGTTTGAGATTGGGATTTCTTACCGATTATTCGTTCTTGATCTGTACCTTGTTGATTTAATTCTTCCACCTTCATTCTACGTGGCTTCGCAATTTAGGGATATGTGACCACTTCAAGAGAAATGCATTCGTTCATTTTGTTCGGATGGGAAGACTTTATGTTGCAATTTTCATTCCGTTGGATTCAGCTTCAATATTTGTCTATCTATGTGCTAATGGTGGTCAACCTGTTCAGGATGGCTCCTCCAACGCGCACGACTCCGAATCCTGATCCGCCACCACCTCCACCTCCTCCGGAGGCATGGCAAGCTGTGATGGCCGCAACTAATGCAAACACACAATTGATCATGCAAATTCTCCAAGAGCGCAATCAAGACAGTCAAGGGAATCAAGGCAACAATCAGCATCATTGTGCTACACTGAACCAGTTCCTTGCTAATGGGCCAAAGACGTTCAGCAATTGTGTTGAGGCATCCGATGCTGATGATTGGCTTGTGGATCTGGGCAAGCATTTTGAATGCAGCAACGTCAGGCCTGAAGATTTCGTCAAGTTCGCTTCCTTCCAACTCAAAGATCAGGCTGCAGAATGGTTTCAGCAGTACAAGGATTCCAGAGGTGGACGTCTGATCACTTGGGATGATTTTCGTCGAGATTTCCGAGCTCATCACATCCCTCAAAGTGTGGTTGAGAGTAAGCATGAGGAATTCCGCAATCTGAAGCAAGGCTCTTTGTCTGTCTATGACTACAACAAGTTGTTTCAGAAGCTCGCCCGCTTTGCCAAGTAGGACATCCCTGATGAGAAGAGCATGATATACCAGTTCAGGGGTGGTCTCAGAGAAGATATTCAGCTAGCTCTTGTCCTCTTTGAGCCGTTGAGATACGATGAGTTCTACAACATGGCACTGAAGCAAGAGGCTGCTCAGTTGAGGTGTGATGCTTCCAAGAAGCGAGTCAGAGATGCTACTCCTTCTTCCTCTACTCAAGTGGCCAAGCAATAGATGTTTTGGCTTCCTCCTCCTCCGTTCCGTCAGCCGTATCAGCAGAAGAGCAAAGGTGGCAGTGGTTCTTCCCACCCACCCAACCCTGGCTTTCAGAACAAGTCTTCGTCTCAACCTCCAAGACCGAGTGCTCCGTACCACCGTCCGCTTTCAGAGGTCACGTGCAACAAGTGCCAACAGAAGGGTCACTATGCCAACAAGTGTTTCAACCAGAGGCGTCTCCCTCCTCCTCCTCCTGTGAGATCGGTTAGTACAGCTGTGGTCAAGCATAACCCCAAGTCCGCCAAGGTCAACTTGCTGAATGCAACTCAGGCAGAGGACTCTCCAGATGTGATCATGGGTAACCTTCCTGTTAATGACATTCCTGCAAGAGTTCTTTTTGACACTGGTGCATCTTTATCGTTTTTATCGAAGCCTTTTGCATCCATGCATGATGTGCATACTATTGATTTGCCTAAGCCGATAGCGGTTTCTTCTCCGGGTTTGTTCATGAACACCAAAATGTTGGCTCCAGATGTTACTATCACATTGGGCGACTACAAGTTTCTGGCTTCTCCAATGATCCTTGGTAACTCGGATATTGATCTTATTCTCGGGATGGATTGGCTTTCTAAGCACAAAGCTCAGCTTGATTGTGCAGCCAGGCAGATTCAATTGACTCATTCGTTTGAGGATGTAATTGTTTTTGCCGCTCGGGATAATACCATTTGTCTATTTTCTCTCAATGAGAAGGGTGAACTCGATAATATCTCACAAATTCCAGTCATTTGCGAATATCAAGACGTCTTTCCAGAAGAGCTCCCAGGAATGCCTCCGCACCGGCCAGTTGAATTCGTTATTGATCTTGAGCCTGGTACGGAACCTGTGTGCAAGCGTCCTTACAAGCTCGGACCTGAAGAGTTGAAGGAGCTGAAGAAACAACTCGATGAGCAAGAGAGAATGGGTCTCATCCGGCCTAGCTCTTCTCCGTGGGGTTGTGGTGTTCTTTTTGTGAAGAAGAAGGATGGTTCGGAACGACTTTGTGTTGATTACCGCCCATTGAACAAGAAGACCATCAAGAACAAATACCCACTCCCCAACATCAATGAGCTGTTCGAACAACTCAAAGGTGCCCAAGTATTCTCCAAGCTTGATCTCCGCATGGGTTATCATCAGATTCCTATTCGTGAGCAAGATATTCCCAAGACAGCTTTCAGGACAAGCTTTGGTTCATATGAATACACTGTCATGTCTTTTGGCCTCGTCAACGCTCCTCCGACGTTCGCATGATGAACTTCATCTTCAACGCCTACACCAATGACTTCATTTTGGTCTATCTCGACGACATTCTGGTTTTCTCGAAGAACAAGGAAGATCATGCCAAACACTTGCGTTTGGTGCTTGATAAGCTCAGGGAACATCAGTTCTACGCCAAGTTCTCCAAGTGTGAATTTTGGCTCGATGAGGTTCTTTATCTTGGTCATATCATCTCTGCCAAGGGCATTGCCGTGAATCCTGAGAAGGTGTCTGCAATTGTGAATTGGGAACCTCCTCAGAACGTGAAGCAACTCCGCAGTTTTCTCGGTCTCGCAAGCTATTGCCGAAGATTCGTTGAAAACTTTTCTAAGATCGCGAAGCCTCTCTCAACTCTTCTTCAGAAGCACGTCAAGTACGTTTGGTCTCCGGAGTGTGATATTGCTTTCAACACCTTGAAAGAGAAGTTGATCACTGCTCCAGTTCTAACTCCGCCTGATGAATCCAAGCCGTACGAGGTCTTTTGTGATGCCTCTCTCCAAGGTCTCGGTGCAGTTTTGATGCAAGAGAAGAAAGTTGTTGCGTATACCTCTCGCCAGTTGAAGCCTAATGAGAAGAACTACCCCACTCATGATCTTGAGTTGGCGGCAGTTGTGCATGCTCTGTTGACTTGGAGACATCTTCTATTGGGAAGAAAAGTGGACATTTTCACTGATCACAAGAGTCTCAAGTACATCTTCACCCAGCCTAATCTCAACCTCAGGCAAACTCGATGGGTCGAAATGATTCAAGAGTATAATCCGAGTATCGAGTATACTCCAGGCATGGCCAATGTCATCGCTGACGCTTTGAGCAGAAAAGCGTATTGCAACAGTCTGATTCTTAAGCCTTATCAACCCGAGCTTTGTGAAGCTTTCCGCAAACTTAATTTGCAAGTTGTTCTTCAAGGTTTCCTCGCCAACCTTCAAGTCTCTCCTACCTTAGAAGACCAGATTCGCCAAGCCCAGCTTCTTGATGCTATGGTGAAAAAGGTGAAGATTGGGCTTGCTAAGAGTCAGTCCAAGTACAAGTGCTACCGCCTTGATGACAAGTACACTCTCTTCTTCGAGGATCGAATTGTTGTACCCAAAGGTGAACTTCGTAAAGTGATCATGAACGAGGCTCACAATTCTCTCCTCTCCATCCACCCTGGGAGTATGAAGATGTATCAGGATCTCAAGCAAGCTTATTGGTGGACTCGAATGAAGCGCGAGATCGCTCAATTCGTGAATGAATGTGATGTCTGCAGAAGAGTGAAGGCAGAACACCAAAGGCCAGCAGGTCTCCTCCAACCTCTTGCCATTCCAGAATGGAAGTTTGACCACATTGAAATGGACTTCGTTACTGGGTTTCCAAAGTCCAAGCGTGGTAATGATGCTATATTTGTTGTCATCGACAAGCCCACCAAAGTGGCTCATTTTCTGCCTATCAAAGAGTCGATCACTGCAGCTCAATTGGCGGAACTCTATACCTCTCGTGTTGTCTGTCTACACGGTATTCCTCAAGTGATATCTTCAGACCGTGGCAGTATCTTTACCTCCAAGTTTTGGGATTCTTTTCAGAAGGCCATGGGCACCAACATCTTCTTCAGCACTGCTTTCCATCCTCAAACAAGCGGTCAAGTCGAGCGTGTCAACCAGATTCTTGAAGATATGCTCGGGGCTTGTGTGATCTCCTTCGGCATGAAGTGGGAGGATTGTCTTCCTTATGCTGAATTCTCCTACAACAACAGTTTCCAAGCAAGTTCGGGCAAGGCCCCATTTGAAATTCTGTATGGCAGGAAGTGCCGTACCCCTCTCAACTGGTCCAAAACCGGTGAACGTCAGCTGCTGGGTAATGACTTAATCACAGAGGCAGAAGTAATGTGCAAAGTCATTCGTGATAACCTAAAAGCAGCCCAATCCCGCCAGAAGAGCTACTATGATAATAAGCACCATGATTTGGCTTTCGAGATCGGAGATCATGTTTACCTCTGCGTCTCTCCTATGAAAGGTACTCGTCGCTTCGGTATCAAAGGGAAGCTTGCCCCCAGATACGCTGGACCTTTCAAGATTGTCAGCAAGAGAGGCGACCTCGCCTATCAACTCGAGCTTCCTTCAAACTTTGCAAATGTTCATGATGTGTTCCATGTCTCTCAGCTTCAAAAGTGCTTCAAGACTCCTGACCGCACAGTCGACTTCGAGGACATTGAGCTCCAAGAAGATCTCTCCTATCGTGAGCACCCAGTTGCTATTCTTGAAGAGACTGAACGAAAGACTCGCAACGAGTCAATCAAATTCCTCAAAGTCTAGTGGTCACACCATTCCGTCCGTGAAGCTACCTGGGAACGCGAGGATCACCTCCGTTCTAAGTACCCGGTGTTCTTTCAGTCCTAGATCTCGGGACGAGATCCTTTCGTAGTGGTGGAGTGTTGTAATGTCCCGGATATAACTTTCCCAATTTGTAATCCAACTCTTGTCGTTTCCGGCGTTAAGTTATATTTATTTTCTCGGGTTTGGGTCTTTGTCTCCATGTGTTGTTTTCGTTGTCACGCATCTCATATCATGTCATCATGTGCATTGCATTTGCATACGTGTTCATCTCATGCATTCGAGCATTTTCCCCGTTGTCCGTTTTGCATTCCGGCGCTTCGTTCTCCTCTGGTGGTCATTTCTAGCTTTCTTTTGTGTGTGGGGATTAAACATTTCCGGATTGGACCGAGACTTGTCATGCGGCTTTGGTTTACTACCGGTAGACCGCCTGTCAAGTTTCGTATCATTTGGACTTCGTTTGATACTCCAACGGTTAACTGAGGGACCGAAAAGGCCTTGTGTGTGTTGCAGACCAACACCCCTTCAATTTGGCCCAAAACCCACCAAACTTTGCTCCATCATCTAGAGCGTTTGATCACGATCGCATGGCCAAAAACCGCACCTCATTTGGACTCTCCTAGCTCCACTTATGCCTATAAATACACCCCTCCGAAATTCGCGGTTCATCCTCCCCCCTAACCCTAAAATCTCAGATCTCGCGCGCCGGACACGTCCGGGCGCGACGGACATGTCCGTTTCCACCCCGCCGCCGCCACTTGGTGCCGCCTGATTCGCCCGCGCCCGCGCCCCACATCGCCGCCCGCCGAG
>NC_041392.1:485634188-485694004 GCF_002162155.2 Triticum dicoccoides | reverse complement strand
ACCGCCGCCGCCCGGGGCTCGCCGCTCCGCCGCGGGCCACCACCTCCGCCGGCCGGAGCAAGATCCGGGCCACATCCGGCCACCTCCCGGTCCGGCCACTTCTCCTTCGGCCGCCGCCGTCATCTACAGGGATCCCGGCGAGCCTCCGGCGAGATCCGCCGCCGTCTCGGGAAACACGCCCGATCCGATCTGGAAATTAAGGGGTTGACCTAATTTTGCCCTTTCACCGCTATTTTTTTATGCTAACTTTGACCTGCCATATCTCCGCATCCGTAGCTCCGTTTTGGACATATAGTATATCAAAATGTTCGTCTCGAAGAGTACATCATTTCATTCCATTGCATCATTTTCATTTGAGCTCATCTTGATGCCCGAAATGCTGTTAGAAGGAGGCTTCGTGAGTTAATTGTCCTGCTAGTTCATCTTAGACTTTTGTCATTTTTGCCATGATTGTTGTGTGCATGATATGCCTGTGTGTCCTTCATATGTTTTGTTAAGCATCTTGTTATCTTTCCAGAGGTGCAACCTCTGCATTTTTAGGATGTGTGTGGTGACTTGTGCAAGCTTGCAAAGTGAGGCACCCGGTAAATCTGTTTTCAGGGACTTAGTAGTTTTCACCAAGTCTGGGATTGTTTAGTTCACGATGACATATGTTCATGCCGTTTCCTAGTTATCCGTGCCTCTTTTGAGGATGATCAGTAAAGGAGTTTTGTTAATATTATTATGCTCTATCCATCCATGTCTTTACTTGCAATTATGGAGCACCCTAGCTTGAGTCAATCAAGCTCTACTTTTGCTTCGTTGTGAATCTGGGCAGATCGTCAACTCGTTTGCGATTTTGCCGATGTTGTTGTAGTTGATCCGTGTATGCTATGCCATTGTTCTTGCCATGTCTAGCTAGCATTTTGTGCCTTCTTAATGGATGTATGCTTGCCTTGCCATGACTTGCACCGTGGTGAGTGCATCGAGCTCGTTTACATGCCTTCGTGAGTTATATTTCAGCATGTCTCAGTTTTCACTAAGTCTGAAAACTGCTTGTGTTTTAGCTATGTTCGTGTGATTGTTAGTATATTTGGTGATCCCTTTTGGCCCCAGGTCACTTAGGGACTTTTGTTAAGCTTGTTGAATAGCTCCATGCCATGTTCTTATTTATCTTAATCAGGTCATGTATCATGTTGTTTTGTTGCTCCGAAGAGGGCTTCATGATCTGAAATTTCAGACAAGTGTTAATTTCACTAAGTCTGAAATCTGTTTTGCATTTGCGTTTTTGCCATGCTTGTTTGAACCTCATAATGGATGAATTGGCCGTGGCTCAGTGCTAGTCTTTTGATAAGCATCTTGTGTACATCCCTGCCATGAATTTTTTTGTCATGTTTGGGTGCTGTAGCATGTTCATTTCATTGCATTTAGATGCCTACTTGCTGTAAATCGCAGACCGGTGTCAATTTTGAATCGCTTGCCATTTCCAAACCGTAACTCCGATTCCGGCGTTCTTTATATCGTTTTCAAGCGATTTCATCCCATCTTTCCAGTGGAACACTTGGTTTTCCAAGTTGAGGCCAGGTTGACGCATTTCCTGTGATATCTTGCATTTTGCATCCCGCATCGCATCCCGCATAGCATCTCATCATTGCATCTTATTGTTTGAGTTTGCACGTGGTTGATTGTATCCTTGTTACTTGTTTGTCTTGTTTGGGTAGAGCCGGGAGACGAGTTCGCTAACGAGGAGCCCGTTGAGTTTGCTTTTGAGGATCCAGTCCACTCTGACAGCTTTGCAGGCAAGATGATCATACCCTCGAAATCACTACTATCTTTGCTATGCTAGTTTGCTCGCTCTTTGCTATGCCAATGCTACGATGCCTACCTTTTGCTTGCCATCCTCCCAATTGCCATGTCAAACCTCTAACCCACCATGTCCTAGCAAACCATTGATTGGCTATGTTACCGCTTTGCTCAGCCCCTCTTATAGCGTTGCTAGTTGCAGGTGAAGATTGGAGCTGTTCCTTGTTGGAACATTTATTTACTTGTTGGGATATCATTATATTGCTATGTTATCTTAATGCATCTATATACTTGGTAAAGGGTGGAAGGCTCGGCCTCTCGCCTAGTGTTTTGTTCCACTCTTGCCGCCCTAGTTTCCGTCATATCCGTGTTATGTTCCCGGATTTTTGCGTTCCTTACGCGGTTGGGTTATAATGGGAACCCCTTGATAGTTTGCCTTGATTAAAGCTTTTCCAGCAATGCCCAACCTTGGTTTTACCATTTGCCACCTAGCCTTTTCTTTCCCTTGGGTTCTGCAGACTCAAGGGTCATCTTATTTTAACCCCCCCCCTGGCCAGTGCTCCTCTGAGTGTTGGTCCCACTGAGCGATGTCCGAGGCTACCAGGGGCAACTCTGGGCTGGCTTACCCGATGTCTTGCTCATCTGAGTGTGCCCTGAGAAAGAGATATGTGCAGCTCCTATCGGGATTTGTCGGCACATTCGGGCGGTGTTGCTGGTCTTGTTTTAACCTGTCGAAATGTCTTGTTGTACTGGGATACCAAGTTTGATCAGAAAGTCTCGGGTGGAGGTCTATTCCTTCGTTGACCATGAGAGCTTGTCATGGGCTAAGTTGGGACTCCCCTGCAGGGATTGAACTTTCGAAAGCCGTGCCCGCGGTTATGGGCAGATGGGAATTTGTTAATGTCCGGTTGTAGATAACTTGAACCTTAATTAAATTAAAATGAATCAACCGTGTGTGTTACCGTGATGGCCCTTTCTCGGTGGAGTCCGGGAAGTGGACACGGTGTTGGAGTAATGCTTGCGCAGGTTGTTCCTCTAGATTCACGCTCGTGCTTTGCCTCCTCTTCTCGCTCTCTTTTGCGTATAAGTTAGCCACCATATATGCTAGTCGCTTGCTGCAGCTCCACATATATTTTCCTTACCCCTTCCTATAAGCTTAAATAGTCTTGATCGCGAGGGTGCGAGATTGCTGAGTCCCTGTGGCTCACAGATACTATAACTCCAGATGCAGGTCCAGGTGATTCCGCTCCAGGTGACGATTACGAGCTCAAGTGTGAGTTCGACGAGGACTCTCAGCGTTACTACGTGTCTTTTCGTGATGATCAGTAGTGGTGCCCAGTTGGGTTTGATCGGGACCGTGTCGCATGTTGGGTTTTTTTCTTCTATTTTGGCGCCGTAGTCGGGCCATGAGTGTTTGGATGATGTATGTTATTTATGTACTTTGATGTGACGTGGCGAGTGTAAGCCAACTATGTATCTCCCCTTTTATTCTATATATTACATGGGATGTTGTGATGATTGCCTAACTTGCGACATTGCTTTCAATGCGGTTATGTCTCTAAGTCGTGCCTCAACACGTGGGAGCTATAGCCGCATCGAGGGCGTTACAAGTTGGTATCAGAGCCTTTCCCGGCCTTAGGAGCCCCATTGCTTGATCGTTTTTAGAAGCCGAGTTGTGTCTAGAAAAATGTTTTGAGTCATTTAGGAATTATATATCGGAGAGCTTAGGAATTCTTTTTACTTCCCAGTCTCCTCATCGCTCTGGTAAGGCATCCTGACGTAGAGTTTTGACTCTTCTCTTCTCAAATTTCACTAATTTTTTTTAGGATCACGCGAGTATCTTGGAATCATTCCGATGGCTTATGATGAGAACATTGTCTTGGTGCCTCCTGTCAGGGGTTTAGTGGAAGTGTCCCGGGGAGTTGAGCTCTGAGGTGTTGTCATCATAAATTTATCGTTGCAATTCTGGAATACTTGAGATTGTAAGTGCATCTAGTGCCACCCCTAGTTGGTTTTGGAGTATTGACGACAAACCTAGTTGAGGGACTAATGTGTTTGTGAGAATTGCAAGAAAACACAGGTAGAAGTCCCTCATTGATTTGGTTTTACTACCAGAGATGACCCCTAAAAATGTATGAAGACATTGAAGACAAAGGTGGTATATGAAGATATTCACATTAAAGACTATGACAAAAGAACACACGTTATGAAGCCTATGGAGCTCGAAGACTTAGATCTTTCGTAGTTCTTTTTCTTTTGTGTTGAGTCATAGGAACCACCGTACTGTTAAGTGGGGTCCAGGAGAACCAGTCAGAATGACTGAAGTGATGCCTAAATCAAAAACCTATGTCTTTGAGCAAAGACAATGAGAGCGAATCTTGTCCAGAGCCGGACAAGTCAGCTTTGCTTGTAGCCCAAGCAAAGTTGCCATGAGAGTTTGAAATCTGACCGTTGAGACACGTGTCAGTTCCTTAGTGACCCAGGGTCATTTAGGACAAATCAGGTCGGGTTGCCAAGTGGCTATAAATAGCCCACCCCCACAACCATAAACGGTTGGCTGCTCAGATTTCAGTGCACGGCTTTTGTCGTTTGAGAGCAACCCACCTCGAAGCCTTTGAGAGAAAATTCCTAGTGAGGAGAAAAGCCCTAACCACCCAGAGCCAGAGTAAATTGGGCATCACTTAAGTCTTCTTGTCTGTGTGATCTGAAGACTTATTACACTTGAGGACTGTGAATCCTCCAGGCGGTTAGGCGTCGCGTTCAGAGCATCCAAGAGACATTGTGGATTGCCGGTGAACGAAGTCTGTGAAGGTTTGGGAGTCTACCTTGAAGACTTACCAGAGTGATTGGGCGAGGACTAAGTGACCTTAGCTCAAGGAGAATACGGTGAGGACTTGGTGTCCTGAACTATGTGTTCAGGACTGGGTGTCCGGGACTGTGTGTCCTAAGGTTTAAATACCTAGCCGCTCCAACCAGACGTACAGTTGTCACAGCAACTGGAACTGGTCCAACATATCATTGTCTTCAACGAGTCACTGGTTTCATCTTCACTCCCTTTTCTTACTGTTACTCATTGTGAAGCCATTGCATGCTTGTTTTATCTTTTGTCTTCACAACGTGAATGTATGATCTGATTGGCTTCATAACTTCTTCCTACCTAATCCTTATTACACTAAAGCTGTTTGTTATTGTGCTTTCACTCTATTGAATACATGACCATGGCTAGCGTAGTGTAATCTAACTTCCGCTGCATAGTAATAGGCATAAGCTTCACTATTTGTCTTCATAACTCCCACGTATTGAAGACTTTCATAAAAATCGCCTATTCACCCCCCTCTAGTCGATATAACGCACTTTCAATTGGTATCAGAGCGAGGTGCTCCCTTGTTCTGTGTGATTCGGTTTAACCACCTGGAGTTTTAGCTATGTCGACTGCAGGGATAATCAAAGTCTCCGCTGCGTGCCCGTCTTCGATGGAACTGAATATCCCTACTGGAAGAATAAGATGTGCATGCATCTTGAAGCCATTGACGTCGACCTATGGTATGTCGTCGAGAACGGCATTCCCAAGGCTGGAGAAGGTGTCACTGCTGCTGATGTCAAGAAGTTCACTCAACTAGACTCTACTGCCAAAAATATCATCTGTGGTCATCTGACAAAAGGACAGTATGGCCGTGTGAGTGCTTTGAAGACATCCAAGCTGGTCTGGGACTGGCTCTCCAAGGTCAATGAAGGCGTCTCAACCCAGAGAGATCAAAGAATCAGTGTTCTTCGCAACCTCTTCAATCGCTTCAAGCGAAATGACAATGAGAATGTCCAACACACATTTGACCGGCTCACTGACATCACAAATGAGCTTCAAGCCCTCGGCGCCACTAAGATCACCAAACATGAAATCGTCAAGACGTTACTGAGATCACTTGATAGTTCATTTGACATCCTGGCCCTGATGATTCAAGAACGTCCTGATTTCAAGACACTCGATCCGTCTGACATACTTGAGAGGCTCAACACACATGAGTTTCAGCTTTCTGAGAAAAGAGATATCTACGGTCCAAACTATGGGCGAACTCGTGCCTTGAAGGCAAAAGCTGTTTCCTCATCTGAAGAAGAATCTGACTGCAGTTCTGATGATCCTGAAGACATTGGAAGAGAACTTGCAATGCTAGTGAAGAAGTTCCAAAAATTCACCAAGAAGAAAGGCTTCAGAAAATCTTCACGATCAAGCTCAAGGAATGATGAAGCTTCTGCTCATGACTACAAGAAGAAAACATGTCACAAGTGCAAGAAAACTGGACACTTCATCTCTGAGTGTCCACAGTGGGACAATGAGAACAGAAGGAAGAAGAAGAGCAAGGAATATGATTCTGACGACAAGAAGAAGAAGAAATACTCAAAGTCTTCTTCCAAGTCTTCTTCAAAGTCTTCATCACACAAGAAGAGCTCATCTGGCAAGGCACGTGCGTTTGTTGGCAAGGAGATGGATTCAGAGGAGGAGTCCGCATCTGAGGAGGCAGAGGTGGAGTCTGAGGAGGAGTCTAATTCTGGCATTGCGAGTCTGGCTATAGCATACGTCGCCAAGTCCATCTTCAACACTGAAGACAATGACTGCATCACCGACACCGACGCAAATGACAAGAACGACTCCACTCCTACCTACTGCTTCATGGCACGCGGTGCCAAGGTAAACACACGGACTACTCGCTATCAAACATCTAGTGATGATGACTCTGACTGTGATTCAAAACCCAGCTACAAAACACTTGCTAAAATTGCAACTGAACAACAAAAAGCTATGGAACATATTCAAAAACTGTTAGACGGAAGCGATGATCTGTTGGGTGCCGAAATGACTCGATCTGAATCCTTAATTGAAGACATAAAAAACCTTCACGTTAAGTATCAGGAACTTGAAGATCGACTTGATACTCTCTCAACAACTCATGAAAAGCTTTCCTATGATTATCTTCAAAGGAAGCAAGAACTTGAGAAATTGAGAGCGGCTCATGAAGATCTTCAAAAGGAAAACGAGTCACTTCGCGCCGAACAGATCAGTCCAGCTCAGGAAGGATTTGAACCACCATGTCTTAAATGCATTGAGCGTGATAATGCTACTTCTGTTGCTGAATGTTCCACTGCTACTGCTGTTGCAATATCTTCAACTGTTGATGTGGTAACTAACCCCTCTACTGAGGATACCACTGCTATTGCTGATGAGAATGCTAGGTTGAAGACATTGCTTGAAACAAGGATGTACAAAAGTCTTAAAGGACATCAGACATTATGTGATGTCCTCAAGAAGCAGATTCTGAACCAAAACCCTAGGAAAGAGGGTGTTGGGTTCCTGAGGAAAATAAATGCAGATGGCTCTTACTGGAAACCTGAGCAGTACCCCAAAACCACATGGGGTGCTGCAAAGGAACTTTCAGCAGATCCATCCAATTTATCTGGCTTCACTTGTGCTAACCCCATTACCATTGATGAATCCTTTGATGCAAACTATAAACTGTTTAAGAATCAGAATGGTGAAGTGTTTGCCAGGTACATTGGTACTAACTGCAGGAATGGACCGCCTATGAAGAAGATCTGGGTTCCGAAAAAGTGTCTGGAAAATCTTCCTGTGAATGTCTTCATGACACCTCACTTGAAGAAGACAAACCTCAGACCAAAGGCTTCATACGGTCCAAAGGCTTCATACAATCAGAGGACTCACCTGAGTCACACTAACGCAAATGTTTTGCAGGGAAACCATACTCAGGCATATGAATATGAGAGCGGTCCATCGAACCGTCATGTGCATATGACCAAAAATTATTCTGCTTGTTCCTATGAGTATTATTGTCCACCTGCAAGACTGTTTGCTAAGGCTTCAAAGCCAAAATTCTCAGATGCTACACTTAGACTTATTGCTTCTAAGCCACCCTTGAAGATGTGGGTGGTTAAGAAAGCTTAACTCTCTTTTGCAGGGAAAGGTCTCCAGCAGAAAAACAAAATCTTCTGATGCTATTGCTGGGGACCTTAAAAATCTTGTAGGGCGCAAGATAAAATGCCCGAATGGCATCATTATGTACTTCGTTCCTGAATCGCATGCTACTCTCCCTATTAGTCCTAATCTGGATCTAAGTTTTCATAACCCACTAGTTCGTCGAATGTTTTTGCTTCACAATTCTCTTCGTGAAGCCTATCCCCCTAACTGCACTGTAGGGTACGACACCAGCGACTTCAAAGTCTTCAGAATGGATTATTGACAGTGGGTGTACAAATCACATGACTGGCAAAAGAAGCCTTCTTATGGACTCAACCTTACATCCATCCGACAAGAGCCACATCACATTTGCTGACACTGGTAAAAGTAAGGTATTGGGTCTAGGTAGAGTTGCAATCTCAAAGGATCAACACATGGATAAAGTCATGCTTGTTGAATCCCTTGGCTTCAACTTAATGTCTGTCTCAATGCTTTGCGATTTGAACATGATTGTAATGTTTGGAAAATATCGTTGCCTAGTACTAATGGAATCTGACAAGTCTCTAGTGTTTGAAGGGTACCGAAAGGGTGATTTGTACGTGGTAGATTTCTCAGCAGGGCCACAACTTGCAGTATGACTTCTTGCAAAAGCTTCAGAATGCTGGCTTTGGCATCAGAGGCTTGGGCATGCTGGCATGAGGAACCTCCACACCCTTGCGAAGAAGAAGCATGTCATAGGCATCGAGGGCGTCAAGTTCAAGAAAGATCACTTATGCGGTGCCTGTGAAGCAGGGAAAATGACAAGGGCAAAACATCCTTCGAAGAAAATCATGACTACTACTCAACCCTTCGAATTGCTCCACATGGATCTTTTCGGTCCCACTCACTACTCAACCTTTTCTACTACTGCTTGCCTCTATGGCTTCGTTATTGTTGATGATTACTCTAGATATACTTGGGTGCACATAATCCTTTACAAGACTGAAGTGCAGGATGTCTTCAGACGCTTCGCCAATCGAGTAATGAACAATTTTGGCGCCAAGATAAAGCACATCAGAAGTGACAATGGCACGGAATTCAAGAACACTGGCCTTGATACATATCTTGATACCTTGGGCATCACACATGAATTCTCAGCTCCGTACACGCCACAGCAGAATGGCGTTGTTGAACGCAAGAACAGAACACTCATTGAGATGGCCAGAACAATGCTAGATGAATACAAGACTCCAAGAAAATTCTGGACAGAAGCCATTGACACTGCATGCCATACAATCAATCGTGTTTATCTTCACAAGCTTCTGAACAAGACATCTTATGAACTCCTAACTGGCAAGAAGCCAAATGTCAGTTACTTCAGAGTATTTGGCGCAAGATGCTGGATCAAGGACCCACACCACACCTCAAAGTTTGCACCAAAAGCACATGAGGGCTTTATGCTAGGATATGGGAAGGATTCACACTCCTACAGAGTCTTCAATCTCTTCCATTACAAAGTGGTTGAGACTGTGGATGTGCGGTTTGATGAGACAAATGGTTCACAAAGAGAGCAACTGCCAAATGTTCTAGATGAAGTTCCAACTAGTGAATCAATCAAGCTTATGGGAACTGGAGAGATTATACCTTCTGAAGCTCATCCTGAAGAAGAACTTATCATCTCAGCACCTGATCAACATGAAGACAATGCTCAGCCTGAAGACATTCCTCCCAACAACAACGCAGATCAGCAAGAGCAAAGTCTTCGCCCTGTACATCCTCGTGTTGTCAATGAAGTGCAGATTGACAGAATAATTGACAGCATCAATGCACCTGGTCCACTCACTCGTTCAAGGGCAACTCAGCTAGCAAATTTCTGTGGGCACTTCGCATTCGTATCAATATCAGAACCCAGGAAAGTTGAAGAAGCCTTCATGGAACCTGAATGGATTCAAGCTATGCAAGAAGAGCTTCAACAGTTTGAGCTGAATAATGTATGGGAACTAGTTAAGCGTCCTGATCCACGGAAGCACAACATAATAGGCACCAAATGGATATACCGCAACAAGCAAGATGAGCATGGTCAAGTTGTCAGAAACAAAGCTCGTCTCGTTGCTCAAGGATATACTCAAGTGGAGGGCATTGACTTTGATGAAACATTTGCTCCTGTGGCAAGGCTTGAAGCTATACGCATACTGCTGGCCTACGCGAATCATCATAACATACTTCTATATCAAATGGATGTGAAAAGTGCCTTTATCAATGGCAAGATTGAAGAAGAAGTGTATGTTGCACAACCGCCTGGCTTTGAAAATCCAAAACATCCTGACATGGTATACAAGCTCAACAAGGCACTGTATGGCCTCAAACAAGCCCCTAGGGCCTGGTATGACACACTCAAATACTTCCTGAAGAGAAAAGGCTTCATACCTGGTTCCCTCGATCCCACTCTTTTCACGAAGACATATGATGGTGAACTGTTTGTGTGCCAAATATATGTGGATGACATTATCTTCGGCTGCACCAATCAGAAGTACAGTGAAGAGTTTGGATATATGATGCAAGAGCAATATCAGATGTCCATGATGGGGGAGCTGAAGTTCTTCCTTGGCCTTCAAATACGACAACAACGCAATGGCATCTTCATATCTCAAGAGAAGTATCTCAAAGATTGCCTGAAGAAGTTCGGTATGCAAGACTGCAAAGGCTTCACAACACCAATGCCAGCCAAACATCATTTAGGTCCTGACGACAATGGTAAAGAGTTCGATCAAAAGGTATACCGCTCCATGATTGGGTCTTTGCTTTATTTATGTGCATCTAGGCCAGATATTATGCTTAGTCTTTGCATGTGTGCTCGATTTCAAGCGGCACCAAAGGAGTTGCATCACTTAGCTGTGAAGTGAATTCTTCGATATTTGGCTCACACCCCAACTCTAGGATTATGGTATCCAAAGGGCTCAGAGTTTGATTTGGTTGGATTTTCGGATGCTGATTATGCTGGTGACAAAGTTGATCGCAAGTCTACATCAGGCATATGTCATTTTCTGGGATGATCACTTGTATGTTGGTCTTCAAAGAAGCAGAACTGTTGTATCTCTCTCCACTGCTGAATCTGAATACATTGCTGCTGGATCTTGCTGCGCTCAGCTTCTGTGGATGAAGCAAACACTCAAGGACTATGGCATTCATCTAAAGCAAGTGCCACTTTACTGCGACAACGAAAGCGCCATCAAGATTGCCAACAACCCAGTTCAGCACTCAAAGACAAAGCACATTGAAATTCGTCATCACTTTCTCAGAGATCATGTTGTGAAGGAAGACATTGATATCATACACGTCAACACTAAAGAGCAATTGGCGGATATCTTCACCAAGCCCTTGGATGAGAAGAGATTTTGCAAGTTACGGTGTGAGCTAAATATCTTGGAATCCTCAAATGTCCTGTGATCAGGCACACATCCTAACACTTATGCATATTGATGACTTAGATGTGCAACACACAAAGTAAAGTATATCTTCATTCAATGAAGACATACATTCTAAGTGTGAATACATTAATGTGGAATTTGACTTCGGAGCGCCACGATAATTGTGCGCCGTGTCTGGGTCTAATACTTCCTATACGGTGGGTAACGCCACCACCAAACGTTCTATTTTGAAGTGTTTCACTCATGGCGTCACCTTGCAATATTTTCACATTTGGTTGTCTTCACATTTGGTTTGGCTTCGAACATGTCTTCATGATTATCTTCACTACGTTACTTGTATAGATATATATATATATATATATATATATATATATATATATATATATATATATGCTAGTGTTCTGTCCTCTACAGCATTCACTTATAGCTATGTCTTCTTGGTTGAATCTTTTGAACTAAGTGAATGTGATGGACCCTAATCTCTCTATGCTTTCTATCTCAAATTCTATCTCTCCATGTCATATGCATTCTATTGAAACTGTCGAATGTCTTCACTGTGTCCTTGTCAGCTGAAGATATAGAGGCAACCATAAAGTCCGTTTTTAATGCTCATTCCTCCACATAAAATCCGGAGAAGTAGGAACGACCGCCCGACAATCCAGGCGTGCGTGGGATGTGGAACTGCCCCCAAAATACCGCATGATGGCCACGTACTACTCAAATGCGAATCGCTAGGGGCACCTGAGTAATAGCGCAGTGCCGCCCCTGCGCCTATAAGTTCACACTTACCGCGGTCATTATCTCCTTCTTCCACCCTCGCACGAACCCTGGCGCCACCACTAGCACTCGACGACGCCGGAGACGAAGCGCTTTGCTGCCGCAACCTCTCCAACGCCGTCCTCACGCCGACCGCACAAGTCAAGGAATCTTAACACAATTCAAGCAAGCATGCAAAGAGTCTATGAGCAGCGGAAAGTGAAGCATGCAACTTGCAAGAATGTAAAGGGAAGGGTTTGGAGAATTCAAATGCAATTTGAGACACGGATGTTTTTGTCGTGGTTCCGATAGGTGGTGCTATCGTACATCCACGTTGATGGAGACTTCAACCCACGGAGGGTAATGGTTGCGCGAGTCCACGGAGGGCTCCACCCACGAAGGGTCCACAAAGAAGCAACCTTGTCTATCCCATCATGGCCATCGCCCACGAAGGACTTGCCTCACTAGCGGTATATCTTCACGAAGTAGGCGATCTCCTTGCCCTTACAAACTCCTAGGTTCAACTCCACAATCTTTATCGGAGGCTCCCAAGTGACACCTAGCCAATCTAGGAGACACCACTCTCCAAGAAGTAAAAAATGGTGTGTTGATGATGAACTCCTTGCTATTGTGCTTCAAATGATAGTCTCCCCAACACTCAACTCTCTCTCACAGGATTTGGATTTGGTGGAAAGAAGATTTGAGTGGAAAGCAACTTGGGGAAGGCTAGAGATCAAGATTCATAAGGTGGGAATGGAATATCTTGGCCTCAACACATGAATAGGTGGTTCTCTCTCAGAAAATTTGTATTGGAAGTGTAGGTATGTTCTGATGGCTCTCTCTCCGAATGAAGAGTGGGTGGAGGGGTATATATAGCCTCCACACAAAAACTAACCGTTACACACAATTCACCAATCTCGGTGAGACCGAATTGAGAAACTCGGTCGGACCGACTTAGCAAACCTAGTGTTCGTTAGGATTTTTGGTGGGACTGAGATGCAACTCGGTAGGACCAATATGGTTAGGGTTAGGGCATAATGTAATATTGGTGTGACCGATTACACAAACTCGGTGGGACCGATTTTGGTAATAAGCTAACCAGAGAGTTGGTCAGGTAAACTCGGTGGGACCGATCGCTCATTTCGGTGGGACCGAAATGTTACAAAAGGGAAACAGAGAGTTTACATTGCAATCTCAGTGGGACCGATCGCTCATCTCGGTAGGACCGAAACGTTACAAAGGGAAACAGAGAGATTACAACCCCATCTCGGTGTGACCGAAATGCCTATCAGTGAGACCGATTTGCCTAGGGTTTGTGGCAGTGGCTATGCCATCTGAACTCGGTGCCGCCAGATAGAAAGAATCGGTGGGGCCGAGTTTGACTTTTAGTTTAGGTCATATGTGGATGTGGGAAGGTAGTTGAGGGTTTTCGAGCATATCACTAAGCACTATGAAGCAAGAACCTCATCAAGCAACACCTCATCCCTCCTTGATAGTATTGGCTTTTCCTATAGACTCAATGTGATCTTGGATCACTAAAATATAAAATGTAGATTCTTGAGCTTTGAGCTTGAGCCAATCTTTTTGTCCTTAGTATTTTGAGGGGTCCACTTTCCTCATCCATGCCATGCCATTCATTGAGCTTTTCCTGAAATATTAAGCTTGGAATATCATTAGCTCAATGAGCTATATGTTGTTAGGAATTACCAAAACCACCTAGGGATAGTTCCACTTTCAATCTCCCCCTTTTTGATAATTGATGACAACATATAGATCAAAGCTTCGACAAATGATAATAAGAGTGAAAAACATTGTCGCTTTGAGAAGTATGAGAAAAGCAAGAGCTCCCCCTAAATTTGTGCATAGTTTATGATTTGCTTTGGACTGCAAATGCATAGAGAGTTAGGCTCATGGGTTACTCTTCCATGTCACATACATCTTGGTGGAGCGCTCAAAATGATAATAATTAAATACATGCACTCATCACCAAGCAAAATGAATGATCATATAGGGATAAAAAGATAATGTCATCCAACAAGCATTAAGATAGCATATGATAAAACACATGATCATCCAAGTATCACACAGACGAAAAGTATCTCAATCAAGCAAATAAAGTTCAACCACCAAATTAAGAGAGAATAAAAAGCAACGCTCTCTCTCGAAGCCTATGATCTATACATTTTTCTCCCCCTCTGGCAACAAGTTACCAAAAAGTTCCTAGAAAATGCATAGCACTAAATCGTCTCTCAGGCTTGGTCTTCAGGTGGTGGTGTCCGGATAACTCCAAGAACGAAGGCTTCAGTCGATGTAGATGGAGCTGATGGAGTAAGTGCTGGACCTGGTGGCACTGAAGCTGTAGCTGGTGCAGACGAAGTGGCTCTGGTGTCTGGAACAGGCGCTGCAGCAGATCTCTGAGCTCTAGGCACTCTGGAAAATGCATCAGTGGTTGTCTTGCCCTTCCTCTCCTGCATGTCATCCTGAAATTGCTCCACAACAGACAGGATCTCAGTTACCTTCACATCCAAGTCATAGAAGTTTTGCTCCACGATCCTTTCCAGGCTCTCCTGGTTTTGAGTCAGGGTGGCTAGTCCCTTCTCAATGCTCAGAGTGGAGGCAATCAAGTAGCCAAGCTGATCTTGCTTGCTCTTCAGAAGATAATGAGATGCTTCTTCAGTAGTTGGCATCCTTGCAGCCTTTTCAGCCTTTGCCTTCTCCTTCTTGGCTTGTGCGTGCACAGAAGATGGTTCAATTTCATCCATCACCATAGTGTTGTCCTCAAAGTCTGGATAGATAGGCATGTTCTCCTTGTCTAGCAGATATGTGCCAGTGCCCATCTTGGAGTTAATCAGCTCCTGGATCTGTGGGGCATACCCACAACTCCTCTTCTGATCTGCAGCTGTCCTCTTTATGGTTTTCACTATGAGGCTCATGACTTTGAACTTCTGTGGGACATGAAAGATGTGTATCAAGTTTATTGCATGGCCTCTGATCATCTTGTGATCACCTGACTTTGGCAAGAGAGTGTGCCTGAGGAACCAGTTGATAGTTGGAAAGCCTGACGGAAGGTAATGTACAGATCCAAACTTATGTGTCTCAAGAGCAGCATCTGGGATCTCCTTTTACATGTGTGCCATGGAGTTGTGATCCTTCTTCTTCTTGGCATAGACATCCAAGTCATCTTCACTCTCTTCTGGAGCATTGATCAACTTCGCCCATTCTGCAACTGTTGACTAGTACCTCGTACCCTCAGACATCCAGACAATCCTCCCATCTGGGTAGAAGTGAGCTGTGGAGTAGAACTGCATGATAAACTCATCATTCCATTTTGTGAGCTTCTGAGCCACAAACTCATCAACTCCACAAGCCTTGAAACTGTCATACACACCTGGATAATGTTCATCATTCTCCTTGATGTAGTCCCAGTCGACCCATCTCATGTCACACACTATTGTTTTCTTGTCAAGCAAGATGGTCTCATAGAAGTCCTGCTGTTCCTTTGTATGGAACATGTAGTCCACAACAGTCCTTCTCCTGGTGGCATATGGATCAGACTCTCTCCATAGCCTTAGACCTGAGTCCTTCCTTATCTTCATGTTCTCAGCTACTGGATGAGCATCATTGTGATCTGGAATTTTTGGCTTCAACTTCCTCAAGACATGTGACTCATCATCTTCTTCCATTTCAGCTTCAGGCACTAGGGCCTTATTCTTGTCCTCGACAGGGATGTTTCTGGTGCTCCTCTTTCGTTTTGGCTTTGGAGCTGGAGCAGCAGCCTTAGGAGCAGTCTTAGGCTTAGATGGAACAGCCCCTGCCCTGATGGCATCACCCATAAGCTTCTGAGCTTTGGGTGCTGGTGCAACATCTTCTTCCTCTTCCTCTTCAGAATCTCTCATGATTGAGGATCTCTCAAGCACTCTAGCAGTGGTCTTCTTGAACCTCTCTTTACTCTTCTTCCCTTCTGCAGCATCTTCTTTGGGTTCAGATTCCAAAGGTACTTGAGTAGAGGCTCTGGCTTTAGACATGGGAATTCTCTTTGTAGGCACTTTGGTTTTCATACCAGGCTTAGTGGCTGCAGTAGTGCTGTATTCCTTCTTAACCACTTTCTTCTTGGAAGTGGCCTCATCCTCAACTGCCACATAGTCTTCATCCTCAGATTCAGAAGTTTTCTTCTTTCTGGCCCTGGTGGCAGCTTTGGGTAAGTTGCTTGGGCTGCTCCTACTACCATCATCTGAGCTGCTAGAGGGACTAGTGCCCTCACTCAAATGAACCTGCTCCTCTGACTTGTTCTGGCTATCACTCCGATCAGACATATTGCAGACACTGGCAGCAGACCCTGTGACTCGATATAGATGAGATAGATTGGATGAGCATCACAAAATGCAGAGTTTTTGCAAAAGAATGAATCAAAAACTTAGTTTTAGTTTTCCACAGAAAGCATTTCGGATCAACCGATTTGTAAACTCGGTGATACCGAAGCAGCTTTTGGAACCTAAACTAGTGAACTCGGTCAGACCGAGTCACAGTTCGGTGGCATCGAGACTGCTAGGGTTTCACAAAGTCCTGAACTCGGTCACACTGATTTGCAATTCTCGGTCAGACCGAGAATCACATGTGCAATGACCTGAGCTGAATCGGTGGTACCGAGTTCCACAACTCGGTGGGTCCGTGATGGTTTCAGCGGAAACCTAACCCAAAATTCTCAATTCATGACTATACTACGGAGTGTTTTGACTGGATAGAATGATCTCAATCGTGGCAAGATACATGGCAAACACAATGTGCTAGGAATCAGATAAGGATAGCACAATGATCGAGTTCATACCCTAGTTCGGCGATGAACTCGCTACGGCGGCAATGGCGTGGATGATTCCTGTTGACGGTGGCGGAGACCAGCGACAGGAGGCGACTGGCGACGAGGAGGACGATCCGGAGACCCATGAGGCAGAGCGGGCTAAGCGCGGGTCGAGGAGGTTCAGAAAGTTTTCCAAAATTTGACCCGTGGGTATATATAGCCCGACCCTGTCGGTGTGACCGAGTGGAACAACTCGGTGGCACCGAGATGCATAACTGCAAGCAGTTATTGCAACTCGGCGTGACTAAAAAGTTCAACTCGGTTGCACCGAGATTGAAAACCTAGGTCGACTTAGTGATCTCGGTATGAACGAAATGGGTGAATCGATCAGACGAAACGCACAAAGAAGTTTTGGAAGTTTAAGTCTATGACGAATCGGGGACTCCGAGTGCTCCTCACACAGAGTGGTTCGAATCTGACTTGATCAAATTTTGTGATGCGGCATGAATAGAGTTTGAGATGAGAAAAACATAGATAGCTAGAGAAGGTTCTTAGGCATTCTTGTCCATCCACTTGGCCAAAAGAAAAGGAAACCAATCAATCAAAACAACAAGTGGATGTCCTCGAATGAGTAAATTATGCAACCAACATGCTCACACAATAAAATGGCAATTGAAATATGTGGCAAAGCATGCACAAACAATTCTAGCATCTATCAAGCAATTTGGCGATGACTAGGTCATCTATATATGAGTATATTGACTTAGGAGTCAAATGAGAACATTTGATCATAGGTCATACTCATTGTTTAAGCACAAGTGGGGTTACCACTTTTACATAAAGCGTTGTTGTGTTCACACCATTAGAGTTGCTTTAACTCAATTGTTAGAGTAAAGCTCCCCCTAGATCTGAGATCCCCCCTAAGAGGGATGAACTAACCTTGGGTTTTGTCGATGATGACTTGATGTAGGTGTTGAAGATGTGGATGCTCTATCTTGATGTAGATCATTTGGAGCTATCCTTTGGAGTGAGTTGCACTTTCAATACCTACACGGGTTAGTCCCACAAGGAACAAACAAGGATATCCATAGACATAGAGTGATGCACACACAAGATGATGTCTACGAAAGCTTAAGGTTACCTTGTCGCTTGTCTTACCAACAAGAGGGTTTGTGACTCCTTGAACTAGTGCAAGATGTGGAAGTTGATTTCACTTGTTCTTGCCAAAATGATAAGAGTGAAGTATATTGGTGGAGTCACCCTCAAGAACTCTCTAGTTCTTCTTCTTCGGGATCCACACCATCTTGATGGGAATCCTCGTATTGGTAGTTGTACTTGATGAAGTGGAACTTGATGTAGTCTTGGGAACCCACTTGACCAAGGCCTTAGGAGCTTCTTCAAACGCATCAATTTCCTCTTGAAGCTTGTCCTTGCCTTTTTGCTTGTGGTCTTGTGGTGGAAGATCATCTTGAGCTTGTGTCCCTTTGGAAGAAGTAGGATCATACTTCTCTTGTTGAGGAACAAACTTCGTCTTGGGGTATTGATCTTCTTCCCACTCAACTCCATTAGCATTGAACTTTCGTTCAAAACCAACACCTTGATTCTTCCGGTGCCTTCCTTACTTGATTACAATTTCCTCGAATTGCTTACTCCTGGCAAGGCTCTTGTAAACACATTTCTCTATAATTCCCTTCAATAAGCTATTTTCTTGCTCAAGTGTAACTTGGCTAAGAGAATCATTAGTGGAATAAAGAGAACTACTAGAAGCAACAACATTGGATTTAGCATGATTATTGTTACTACTAGAAGAAGAATCTTTTTTGTCCTTGTTACTAGACTTGACTTAAGGCATGTAAGTGGATAAGAGTAAACGCTTGGCAATGTAAGAAGAACTTTTCTTGCGAAGATCATCATTGATTGCCTTTAAGAACTCATGCTCTTGCTCAAGGTTGAGCTTTTCAAAACGTAATTTCTCGTGAGTCCTTAAAAGTGCTCGATGATCTCCTAAGATAGTTTCATGAGCTAACTTAAGAGTGTTTACTTCTTTAGTTAGAGACTCAATCTTCTCCTTATCATTGTCATTCGTTTCATCATAGTATTCATCACTATAGTTGTCAACAAGTAACTCATCATCACCTAACAAGTCATCTTCATCACTATTGAAATCAACATGCTCGGGGTGTGATACCTTTGGACCTTTGGCCATGAAGCATCTCCCAATTCCTTCATTTGGTGAATCAAATATGTCATAGGAGTTGGTTGACACAAGTGCTAGACCAGGAACACCTTCATCTTGAGTATATTCGGAGTCGGAGTGATAGCTTCTCTCAGAGTCATTGTCGGAGTCGGAGCCGGATACCCATTCACCAACATGAGCTTGATGTCTTCGTTTTGTGTAGCTCCTTGATGACTTGTCCTTCCTTTACGAATCCTTGATTCTCCGAGAGGGTCTTCATTCATATCGATCATCTCTACTCCTTCTCTCCCTTGATGGTGATTCTTCTCTTCTACTTCTTCTTTTGGGAGAATCTTCTCTTCTCTTGTGGGGAGCCGTACACTCATTGGAGTAGTGTCCGAGTCTTCCACAATTGTAGCAGTTTCGCTCTCAACTAGAAGATCTTTTGTCATTGTAGGACCTTGACTTGGAACTTCTCTCTTTGCTTCTATTCTTGTAGAACTTGTTGAAGTTCTTCACCATTAAGCTCAATTCTTCATTGAAGGTTTGTTTCTCACTTGATGATGTGGGGGATTCACATGAGGCTTTGTAAGCACCACTTGACTTGTTATGGAGCTCTTCCTTATCCTTGAGTGACATCTCATGAGCAACAATTCTTCCAATGACTTCCGTTGGCTTGAGATCTTTGTAATTTGGCATCATTTGGATCAATGTGCATACGGTATCGTATTTTCCATCCAAGTCTCTTAGGATCTTCTTGATGATGAATTTGTCGGTCATCTCTTCACTTCCTAAGTCGGCAATCTCATTTCTGATACGAGCAAGCCTAGAGTACATTTCAGCGACACCTTCACCATCCTTCATTTTGAACTTGTCAAGTTGACTTTGAAGCACATCCTACTTGGATTCATTGACTGTCAGAGCCCTAGATTAGTCATTGTTTGACTTTGCTTGATCTTCATGCATCATGTCTAATTTTATCTGAAACTTGAAATGGGGACATGTGAAAGCCTGAGAGAACATTTCTAAAAATGACCAAGATAAAAATTGCTTCAATTAAGTCCAAGAAAATGTTCCTGTGAATCTCTAGAAATATTGTCAAGGGATAAAATTCAAACCAATATTTTTAGAATCTCAGAAGCAATTATTTTGGGCCTTTGATTTAATTCAATAAATATTTGAATTGGATCTATATTTATTATATAATAAATATATGTTCAATAATTCTGAAAATTGTTGTGTGAATTTGGATAAGTCCATTTAGTTCACACAATTATTTTTATGAATTTTGAAAATGGTTTGGTCTTGAACTAAATCAAAACATAATAGCAAAAACAGAAAATAGAACAAAAATAGAAATAAGAGAGAGAGAGAGAGAGAAGCCACTTGGGCCAGCTTACCTGGCACAGCCACCTGGCCCGACACTTTGGCTGAGGCCCAGCCCAACTCCCCACCGTCTTCAACCTCTGCCAGTAGGCAGAGGCGTGTCGACGTGCCCGCGCCCGAGCTCCACCTCCTGCTTCCACCTGGGGCCCCGATCCTTCCCTCGTTGCCGCTCTGGACCCCTCTCGGCCTCTCCCTCACTCGCTGCTCTCCCTCCTCTCCTCTACTCCCTCTCCCTGCCCGGACCGAACGCGTCTGTTGCCGCCGTCCGAAACCACCACAGCCACAGCCACATCCTTGCCTCTCCGAGCTATCCCCGAGGTCTGCCGTGACGCCCTCTTCCTCATCGCCGAGTCACATGACGCAGGGAGCCCCATGACGTCGTCCTCGAGCTCGCCATCGCCCTCTGCATCCGAGAGCCGCCGTCCTCGATTCACCGTCGTCAGCACCTCCCCCGAGCCGCTGAGCCTACCTGTCAACCTGCCGTGAGCTCCTGGTCCGAACCCCTCTCTTCCCCGTGTCTATTTTGTCCCCTAACTAGCTTTCCCACCATGGCCGAGCGCCGCCGTCCGCCATGGCCGGCAAGTTCTGTGCTCCCGAGCTCTACCGCTCGCAGCCGAGCATATCAACGCACTCAGTGCGTTTGCAGGATCCCAAAACACCCAACCGCCGCTCCTACAGTGCTCTGTGGCGTCGCTTTGGTCGATGCCAAACTCCGGCAGCCGCCGCGGGCTCCACCCCGGCGAGCTCCGGCCACCCCGTGCCCTCCCATGTGCCTCCCTGGATGCGCGTGAGCAAGGGCAACCCTCTGGTGCCCTTGGCTTGGCCCAACACCACCCATAGCGCCACTCCGGCGAGCTCCCACCGCGGTTTTGGTCGTCGCCGGCCGAACTCCGGCGAAATTGACGTGTCCGGCTTAATTAGCCACTAACCACCCTGTTTAGCTTAACACTAGACACTGACATGTGGGTCCCGAGCATAATTAGGTTAGTCTAATTTTCTGTTAAGATTAGTACTAATACGTGTGGACCCCACGTGTCAGCTTTGACTTTGGTCAAGTCAACGTTGACCGGTCCCACCTGTCATCCACCCAAACCAGCCTGAGACACTGACGTATGGGTCCCACAGGTCAGGTTTGACCTGGACCACGCCCTATTGACTTGCTGACATCACACCGACGTCATGCTGACGTAGTAAATGCTTTTCTGGTTTTTCTTATTCAGAAATGATTTAGAAATTCCAGAAAATAGTTAAAACTTCTAAAAATCATAGAAATTCAACCGTAACTCCAAATGAAATAATTTATACATGAAAAATTATCAGAAAAATTCAAGGAATCCATCTGTACCATTTTCATGCATGTTTGAACAATGTTTGTCCTCTATTTTGGACAAAACAAATAAATGGCATTTAAATAATCATATATGGGGTTGGAATTTGAATCTTGTACTCAAACCAACTTCATTTAAATCATAGCTAGATGCATTAGCTCAAATCACAGCATATTGCCATGTCATGATCATGCATCATATTGTGGCATCGCATTGATTGTGTTTCCTCTCTGTTGCCGGTGTTTGTCCCCTCTCAGTAGATGACGTTCCGATAAATTGATCGATGACACCGATGAAGAACTATACTATCTTCAGAAGTGCCAGGCAAGCAAAACCCCCTTGATCATTCCGATACAATCCCACTCTCTTGCTCCTGCTCTCTTTTACTGCATTAGGACAACAACGATTCAATGTTACATGCTGCGGTAGTTGAACCCCTTTTCCTCTACATGACCTGTCATTGCCACAGTAAATAGATGAAACCCACTAGCATGAGTAGGAGTTGTTTGAGCCCTGATGTGCCTACTCATTCATGCTTGTTGTCATGCCTTCTACTGCTTAGAGTTGAGTCGGGTCTGATTCATCGGGAATGAATTGGAACATGGTGAACATGTCCTACCGTTGAGATCTAAGTGTGTGAACACGATTTGGTAAAGGTAGTGGTGAGAGGCCGTGTAGGAGTACATGGTGGGTTGTCTCATTGCAGCCGTCCTCAGGAACTGAGTCCTGTGTTTGTGATCCATGAACAATTACTACCACACATTGGGTTCCGGTAACTCGGCCCCTCTCGGCTTATTAATCAACTCGATCTCTGTCCAGGAGTTGCAACTAGTTTCTGGTGTTTGTAGGTAGTGTTAGTAGTCTACCAAGTGGCACTCGGTACAGGTGGGCTTGGGACAGACTAGGCACCGTGGCACGGTGTACCAAGTGGCACCCGGATGGTGGGCTTGGGAACCCTGCTCACATAGTTTGGGGCCGTGAGCGACACCCCAGTCGGATCTCCTTGCGGATGGAACCCGAATAGGCGATAAACCTGGACTAGAGACTTGTTGGTTAGTCAGGTCGTGGCCGACTCCCTCGCCCAGCTTCCGCTTGAAGGTTGACGAGGTACATGACGTGTATAGGGTTATAAGTGGCGAGAGCGTGTGTGAAGAAGTACACCCCTACAGGGTTATCATTATCTATTCGAATAGCCGGATTCCTCGGATATGGAAACTTGGACCCCTCGCATAGTTCATAGACAAGTGAAAGTGGATACTCTAAAATGCGCAAGATAAGTGTGAGTGCTATGGATGGTGTTCTCGTAGGGAGATAGGAGCGGATCCATAGTGGTGTATTGATATGGTGAATATGTGGACTCGTGTGCGCCACCTCAAAAGAGTTACTTGCAGTCGTAGTTCAGGATAGCCACCGAGTCAAAGCTGGCTTGCTGCAGTCAAACTCCACCACCCCCCTTTATTGATACTGATGCATATGTAGCTAGTTCTGATGTAAGTCTTGCTGGGTACATTTGTACTCACATTTGCCTATTTTATGTTTTGCAGAGAGACGTCAGTCTCGCTAGTAGTTCCACGTGGACTTCGACGTTTAGCTTGTTACCTCAGCTACGATCTTGTACCTTGGGAGGGTCTTGTAGATAGTCAGGCTTCTCATCCTTTTTCATTTGTAGATGTCTGTACTCAGACATGTTAAGCTTCCGCATGTGCTTTGACTTGTATGCTCTGAATGTTGGGTCATGAGACCCATGTTTGTAATATCTCGCTCCTCGGAGCCTAATGAGTAAATACTTTGAGTCATAGAGTTATGTTGTGATGCCATGTTGTATTTGCACATATCGAGCATATTGTGTGTATGATTGAAATGCTTGGTATGTGTGGGATCCGACAACCTAGTGGTTTATCCTTGGCAGCCTCTCTTATGGGGAAATGTAGTCTAGTGCTTCCTTGAGCCATAGTAGCCTGCTACAGCCCGGTTCACCGGAGTCCTACTAGCCCAGCACTACTACTCAGGACACTTGACTAGCCGACATGTGTTTCACTTCATTCCTATGTCTGTCCCTTCGGGGAAATGTCACGCGGTGACTTCCGGAGTCCTGCCTAGCCTGCTACAGCCCGGGTTACCGGAGTCCTGTTAGCCCAGTGCTATAGCCCGGATTCACATGTTGATGACCAACATGCTCGATGTGATTCATGTATGCCTGTCCTCATGGGTTAGCGACTAGCCATGTCGGCCCGGGTTCTTTGTCATATGGATGTTAGCGACACTATCATATACATGAGCCAAAAGGCGCAAATGGTCCCGGGCCAGGTAAGGTGGCACCCATGGAATACTGAGCGTGAGGCTGCAAAGTGATATGATGTGTTACATGCTAGATCGGTGTGACTTAGGATCGGGGTCCTGACATTGACGGAGTCGGTACCTTCATGCATGTCAATCAAAGTATCCCAAATTTCCTTTGCATTCTCAAGACGGATGATTTTGTTGAATTCTTTGGGGCACAATCCATTGAAGAGGATATCACAAGCTTGAGCATTGTATTGTAGCATCTTCAACTCGTCTGCGGTAGCTTCACGATTCGGTTCTCTCCCATCAAAGAATTCACCTTGGAAGCCAACACACACAATAGCCCAAACGGCGGGGTTATGTCCAAGAATATGCAATTTCATCTTATGCTTCCAACTAGCAAAATTAGTACCATCAAAGTAAGGACCCCTACAGTGATAATTTCCCTCGCTAGACGCCATACTCTCCTAGGTTGTGAAACCAAGGCTATGACCACCAAAAGCAATGGAAACCAAAGCAAATGGAGACCAAAGCTTTGATACCACTTATAGGATCGAAAGTATGTCTAGAGGGGGGGCGGGTGATTAGACTACTTGACCAATTAAAAATCTATCCTTTTCCCAATTTTAATCTTTGGCAGATTTTTAGCTATCTTAGCACAAGTCAAGCAATCTTAACACAATTCAAGCAAGCATGCAAAGAGTCTATGAGCAGCGGAAAGTGAAGCATGCAACTTGCAAGAATGTAAAGGGAAGGGTTTGGAGAATTCAAATGCAATTTGAGACATGGATGTTTTTGTTGTGGTTCCGATAGGTGGTGCTATCGTACATCCACGTTGATGGAGACTTCAACCCACGAAGGGTAACGGTTGCGCGAGTCCACGGAGGGCTCCACCCATGAAGGGTCCACGAAGAAGCAACCTTGTCTATCCCATCATGGCCATCGCCCACGAAGGACTTTCCTCACTAGTGGTAGATCTTCACGAAGTAGGCGATCTCCTTACCCTTACAAACTCCTTGGTTCAACTCCACAATCTTTGTCGGAGGCTCCCAAGTGACACCTAGCCAATCTAGGAGACACCACTCTCCAAGAAGTAACAAATGGTGTGTTGATGATGAACTCCTTGCTCTTGTGCTTCAAATGATAGTCTCCCCAACACTCAACTCTCTCTCACAGGATTTGGATTTGGTGGAAAGAAGATTTGAGTGGAAAGCAAGTTGGGGAAGGCTAGAGATCAAGATTCATATGGTGGGAATGGAATATCTTGGCCTTAACACATGAGTAGGTGGTTCTCTCTCAGAAAATGTGTATTGGAAGTGTAGGTATGTTCTTATGGCTCTCTCTTCGAATGAAGAGTGGGTGGAGGGATATATATAGCCTCTACACAAAAACTAACCGTTACACACAATTTACCAATCTCGGTGAGACCGAATTGAGAAACTCCGTCAGACCGAATTGAGAAACTCGGTTGGACCGAATTAGCAAACCTAGTGACCGTTAGGATTTTCGGTGGGACTGAGATGCAACTCGGTAGGACCGATATGGTTAGGGTTAGGGCATAACATAATATCAGTGTGACCGATTACACAAACTCGGTGGGACCGATTTTGGTAATAAGCTAACCAGAGAGTTGGTCAGGTAAACTCGGTGGGACCGATCACTCATTTCGGTGGGACCAAAACGTTACAAAAGGGAAACAGAGAGTTTACATTGCAATCTCGGTGGGACCGATCGCTCATCTCGGTAGGACCTAAACGTTACGAAGGGAAACAGAGAGATTACAACCCCATCTCGGTGTGACCGAAATCTCTATCGGTGAGACCGATTTGCCTAGGGTTTGTGACAGTGGCTATGGCATCTGAACTCGGTGGCGCGGGACAGAAAGAATCGGTGGGGCCGAGTTTGACTTTTAGTTTAGGTCATATGTGGATGTGGGAAGGTAGTTGAGGGTTTTGGAGCATATCACTAAGCACTATGAAGCAAGAACCTCATCAAGCAACACCTCATCCCTCCTTGATAGTATTGGCTTTTCCTATAGACTCAATGTGATCTTGGATCACTAAAATATAAAATGTAGAGTCTTGAGCTTTGAGCTTGAGCCAATCTTTTTGTCCTTAGTATTTTGAGGGGTCCACTTTCCTCATCCATGCCATGCCATTCATTGAGCTTTTCCTGAAATATTAATCTTAGAATATCATTAGCTCAATGAGCTATATGTTGTTAGGAATTACCAAAACCACCTAGGGATAGTTGCACTTTCAGATTGCTTCATCCATAGCAATTGAGCACATCACAAACCGGTAGCAATGTACTCAGCTTTAGCAGTAGAGAGTGATACGCAGTTTGGCTTCTTCGAGGACCAACATACCATGGAACGTCCAAGGAAATGGCATGTGCCCGATGTTGACTTAAGGTCCACACAATCACCACCAGTATAGTCAGAGTCAGAATATCCAATGAAATCAAAAGCCAAACCCTTGGGATACCATAATCCAAGTGTTGGTGTGTGAGCTAGATATCGAAGAATATGCTTCACAGCCTTATGGTGTGATTCATTCGGTGTAGCTTGAAAACGGGCACACATGCAAGCACTAAGCATAATATCTGGCCTAGATGCACATAGGTACAATAAAGAACCAATCATGGAGTGGTATACATTTTGATGGAAGTCAGTACCATTTTCATCAGTGCATAGATGGCCATTTGTGGGCATAGGGATTTTGATGCCTTTGCAATCTTGCATGCCGAATTTCCTCAATACATCCTTGAGGTATTTCTGCTGAGATATGAAGATGCCGTTGTGTTGTTGACTAATTTGAAGACCTAAGAAGAATTTCAATTCTCCCATCATAGACATTTGATATCCCTCACTCATCATATAGGAAAATTTGTCAGTGTAACATTGGTAGTACAACCAAAGATAATATGATCAACATAGATTTGGCACACAGATAATTCATCATCATAGGTTTTGGTGAAAAGAGTTGGGTCAAGTGAACTGGCTTTGAAGCCTTTCTTCATGAGGAATTCCTTCAAAGTATCATACCACTCCCGAGGGGCCTGCTTGAGGCCATAAAGGGCCTTATTGAGCCTGAAGACTTTGTTAGGATGCTTTGGATCTTCAAAACCTAGGGGTTGAGCAACATATACTTCTTCCTCAAGCTTACTATTGAGGAATGCACTTTTCACATCCATTTGATATAAGATGATATTATGATGGTTAGCATAAGCAAGCAATATGCGAATAGCCTCAAGTCTAGCAACAGGTGCAAAAGTTTCATCAAAATTAATTCCTTCAACCTGTGTGTAGCCTTGAGCTACAAGTCGTGCCTTATTCCTCACCACAAGGCCATTTTCATCTTGCTTATTGCGGTAGATCCATTTGGTGCCGATGATATTGTGCTTGCGAGGGTCTGGTTGCTTGACAAGTTCCCAGACATTGTTGAGCTCGAATTGATGTAATTCCTCTTGCATTGCTTGAATCCACTCAGGCTCCAGAAATGCCTCATCTACTTTGGTGGGATCTGTGATAGAGACAAAAGCAAAGTGCCCATAAAAGTTAGACCAATGCGAAGCTTTTGAGCATGTGAGAGGGCCCGGTGCTTTGATGTCGTTGATGATTCTCTCAACCTGCACTTAATTAGCAACGCGAGGATGAGCTGGTTGACGACGTTGAGGGGGCTCAGCATTTTCTTCAGAGCCATTTTCCTCAGGTGCACCAACATGATGTTCTTCACGATCAGGAATGACTTCTTCAGCAGATTATTCAGTAGGAATGACATCCTCAGTGGCCTTGAACTTAATGGATTCCTCAGGTGGTATTTCATCTAGCATAGGAGGTAGGTGCTCTCTTTGCGAGCCGTTAGTTTCATCGAACCGCACATCTACAGTTTCAACAACCTTGTGGTGATAGGTGTCGAAGATTCTGTAGGTGTGCGAGTCCTTGCCATAACCAAGCATAAAACCTTCATGTGCTTTCGGTGCGAATTTAGAATTGTGATGAGGATCTCTAATCCAACATTTAGCACCGAAGACTTTGAAATAACTCACATTGGGTTTATTGTCAGTGAGAGGTGTCGGTGTCAATACCGGCGGTCTCTGGTAGGGGGTCCCGAACTGTGCGTCTAAGGTTGATGGTAACAGGAGATAGGGGACACGATGTTTTACCTAGGTTCAGGCCCTCTTGATGGAGGTAATACCCTACGTCCTGCTTGGTTGATATTAATGAATATGATTATTACAAGAGTTGATCTACCACGAGATCGTAATGGCAAACCCTAGAAGTCTAGCCTATATGACTACGGTATTGAGTATCCCCTATCTGAACTAAGTCCTCCGGCTTATATAGACACCAGGGGGATCTAGGGTTACATAGAGTCGGTTACATAATATGGAATATTCATAGTTGTTCGCCAAGCTTGCCTTCCACGCCAAGGAGAGTCCCATCCGGACACGGGTAGAGTCTTCGGTCTTCATATCTTCACAGCCCATCAGTCCAGCCCATAGATAACAGGCCGGATGCCCGAGGACCCCTTAGTCAAGGACTCCCTCAGTAGCCCCTGAATCTGGCTTCAATGACAAGGTATCCGATGCGTAGTGCTGTCTTCGGCATTGCAAGGCGGGTTCCTCCCTCTGAACTTCAAAAAATAGTCTTCGGACGAAACGAATGTGTCCGGATCTACAATGCACATCTGTAGATGGTATAGCACTTTCATGAATCCGATCTGCTGACAACTTTAATAATGTGACGTCACGCCCTCCCGGCCTTTATTTTGAACCGTTTCCTGTCCCGTTGTTCCATGTTTTGGGGGCGTGGTTTTTACTGGCAAGTCTTGTCGAAGCAGGGATTGTGCCCCCTTATTGTGGGATTTTCATCAATACGGGTATGGGTAACCCAACCGTCCTGTGGGAAAGATTCCTTATATGCTGGTTCTTAGGCTTTAGGAGGAGGCGTTCAATACCGAAGGCCTTTATAAAGGAACCAAGGGCCGTCTTTTTTTTTACGCCAAACTTCTCCTCAGCCTTCCCAACCCCGAGTTCCAACACCCAAGGTTCGACTTGTAACACCAACGATGCGGCTATATCTCCCATGTGTCGGAGCATGACTTAGAGGCATAACCGCATAGTAGGCATGTCGCAAGAGGGGTAATATTTACACATTCCATGTACTGAATAAGAAAGGGATAAAGAGTTGGCTTACAATCGCCACTTCACACAATACATAAATATAACATTACATCATCCAGAATACAATCAAGGTCCGACTACGGAACCAAATAAAGAAAGACAACCCCAAATGCATAGATCCCCGATTTCCCCAACTGGGCTCCTCTATTGATCGTCCGGAAAGGAAACATAGTAACGTCCCGAATCCTCGTCGAACTCCCACTTGAGTTCGGTTGCGTCCCCTGCACTGGCATCATCGGCACCTGCATCCAGTTTTCGAAGTAATCTGTGAGTCACGGGGACTCAGCAATCTCACACCCTTGCGATCAAGACTATTTAAGCTTATGGGTAGGAAAAGGTAGTGAGGTGAAGCTGCAGCACACACTAGCATATATGGTGGATAACTTACGCTAATGAGAGCGAGAAGAGAAAGCAAAACACGGTCGAGAAGCTATAAAGATCAATAAGTTATCCTGAAACTAACTTATGTTCAAGCATAACACAAGACCGTGTTCTCTTCCTGGACTCCGCCGAAAAGAGACCATCACGGCTACACACATGGTTGATTCATTTTAATTAAGTTAAGTGTCAAGTTTTCTACAACTAGATATTAACAAATTCCCATCTACCCATAACCGCGGGCATGGCTTTCGAAAGTTCAAAACCCTGCAAGGGTGTCCCAACTTAGCCCATCACAAGCTCTCACGGTCAATGAAGGATATTCCTTCTCCCAGGAAGACACGATCAGACTCGGAATCCCGGTTACAAGACATTTCGACAATGGTAAAACAAGACCAGCAAAGCCACCCGAATGTGCCGACAAATCCTGATAGGAGCTGCACATATCTCGTTCTCAGGGCACACCGGATTGTCCAAACTTCCGGTAGGCCAGCCCAGAGTTGCCCCTGGTGGCCACCGGCAGCTGACAAGTTGAACCAACACTCAGAGGAGCACTGGCCCGGGGGTTTAAAATAAAGATGACCCTTGAGTCCGCGGAACCCAAGGGAAAAAAGGCTTAGGTGGAAAATGGTAAAACCAAGGTTGGGCCTTGCTGAGGAGTTTTATTCAAGGCGAACTGTCAAGGGGTTCCCATTATAACCCAACCACGAGGAACGCAAAATCAAGGAACATAACACCGGTATGACGGAAACTAGGGCGGTAAGAGTGGAACAAAACACCAGGTATAAGGCCGAGCCTTCCACCCTTTACCAAGTATATAGATGCATTAAAGTAAACAAGATATAATAATGATATCCCAACAATAATCATGTTCCAACAAGGAACAAACTCCATCTTCGACAGCAACTAGCAACACTATAAGAGGGGCTGAGCAAAGCTGTAACATAGCCAAACAACGGTTTGCTAGGAAAAGGTGGGTTAGAGGCTTGACATGGCAATATGTGAGGCATGATATAGCAAGTGGTAGGTATCGCAGCATAGCAATAGAGCGAGCAACTAGCAAGCAAAGATAGAAGTGATTTCGAGGGTATGGTCATCTTGCCTGCAAAGTTCTCCGAGTTGAGAAAGCTTGATTCTCGTAAGCGTACTCAACGGGTTCCTCGATCACGTAATCGTCTCCCGGCTCTACCCAAAGCAAGAGCACAAGAAAAAGAAACAACAATCAACCACGGTGCAATGCGCAAGCAACATGATGCAAAACATGGCATGATATGCGGGATGTGATTTGCAATGCATATGTGAGCTCCGGAAGGAAAGGAAGAACCAGGCATCAACTTGGCAAAACCAAGTGTGCCGCTGGAAAGATGAGATGATTTCGGTCGAAATCGATATAAAGATCACCGGAATCGGATGCACGGTTTGCAAAAGGCAAGCAAAACAATACTCGCATAATTCTGTGATTAACAGCACAATGCCATCTAGAATGCAACAAGAAACTAAGCTACTGCACTCCAACATAACAACAAAGCATATGGCAGTGATCTACTCAAGATTCTTGACAAAAGATAAACACTCAGCTACGGCTAAATCACACAATAGCAGATTCAAACAAGCATGGCAAAAGTGCAAAAGATATCAGCTTCACAGACTTTGTGAAATTATTGACATGTCAGGAATTAACATCAGGAAGCAATGTTTAGAGCAAGATATCAACATGCTACAGGAACAGAACATAGAAATACAAGGCATGGCATGATTCTACTCAAAGCATAGAACAAAAGTCCCTTACTGACCATAAGCCAGAAAGGATCAGAAGATATGATGGCACCCATGTAAACATAGCAAGTTTCGTTAACAGATTCAGACTTAGCAGAAAACTGGACATGGCAAAAAACAGAATTATGAAGGCATGGTTGCGAGCTCGATTCACTCAACACAAGGCATTGCATGACAAGATAAGCATGGGATCAGCAAGAAGACATGTTCATGAAGCTAACCATGGCAAGGACAATCTCATAGCATGCATGGATCAACTACAACAACATTGGAAAAATTGATTAACACATAAACAATCTGCCAGGAACATTTTATAACAAAAGTAGAGCAAGATTGAGTCATGCTAGGGCACTCCATAAATGAAAATAGAGGCATGGATGGATAGAGCACAACCATATGTCCAAATCATCCTTACTGAACATACTCAAAAGAAGCATGGATCTCTCTGTAGCAACATGAATACATGGCATAAAAATAACAGCAGAGCAAAGACTTAGTGAAATTCTAAGTCTCTGAGATCAGTAATATCATGAGAGATACTTTGCATGCTTGTGCTAGTCACCACATTGATCACAAAAATACATGGCATAGACCCCTGTAAAGATGGCATGTCATAGTCCAAAACACATGTAGAGCTCAAGTTCATATGCAGCACACAACAATTGTAGAAAAAATGACAAAAGCTCATACTCCGCTAAGAATCAGCACCTAAAATTTTATAGCACTCTTGCATCAACAATTTGGGCATCAAGATGGATTCAAACAAGCATGGAACAATGGAACAAAATGAAGAGCACATCCAGATGAACATTTGGATATATCATGCATGCACAATGGATCTACGGATGAGGAGTTATGGCATGTTGAACAGTGCTTGAAAATATAGCAGATGAAAATGACTTAGGCGAAAATTGGGGTCAACCTCGGTTTCCAGATCTGGATCTGGGTGGCGCGCGAACTGAGGTTCACCTGGACCTCGCCGGAGATGGAGGGACGGCGGCCGGAGTAGAAGGGGACGGCCGGATCCGGTCTGGCGGGGCCAAATCAGGGGCCAGGCGAGGACGGTGAGCCGCGAGCGGTGGGCGGCGCGCGAAGGCGGTGGCGACCCACAGCGGCGGAGGTGCGCGGCGGCACGGCGAGCTCGCGGCGGTGCATCAATGGGAGGAGGCACGGGCGGCGCAGCGCGTGCGGCGGCGGAGAGACAGGCGGGGCGCGGGCGGCTCGGGCCCGCGGGGGCCGGCGACGGGACTCGGCGGGCCGCACAGTGGGTGGAGGCGATTGCGACACGTGGCGGCCGGGGGTTGGTTCGGGCGGCGGCGGCGAACGTGTCCGGGCGTCGCGGACGCGTCCGGTGGCGACGGGGGAGGTTTTTAGGGTTTTGACCGTGAATTTGGAGGAGGGGGCACCTATTTATACATAGAAGGAGGTGGGAGTGTCCAAATGGAGAGCGGTTTTCGGCCACGCAATTGTGATCGAACGGCCAAAAGGATGGAGGGGTTTTGGATGGGTTATTGGGCCACTTTGGAGGGTTGTTGGGCTGCAACACACACGAGGCCTTTACAGTTCCCCGGTTAACCGTTGGAGTATCAAACGGACTCCAAATGGCACGAAACTTGACAGGCGGTCTACCGGTGGTGTACCAAGGCTGCTTGGCAAGTCTCGGTCCAATCCCAGAACGTTTAACACCCGCTCACGAAAAGAGGCAAAAGGGGGCACTGGAGGACATAGGAGTGTGGGATTGCAAAATGGACAACGGGGAAAATGCTCGGATGCATGACACGAACACGTATGCAAATGAGATGCACACGATGACATGATATGAAATGCATGACATGGACAAAAGCAAAACAAAGACAAGAACCCAACCACGAATCTCATAACTTAGAGCCGAAAATGGCAAGAGTTGGAGTACAAATATGGAAAGTTACATCGGGGGTGTTACAACACTCCACCACTATGAAAGGATCTCCCGAGATCTAGGACTGAAAGAACTCCGGATATTCAGAACGGAGGTGGTCCTCGCATTCCCAGGTGGCTTCTCAGTCGGAATGGTGTGACCACTTCACTTTCAGGAATTTGATAGACTTGTTGCGAGTCTTGCCCTCAGTTTCTTCAAGGATAGAAACGAGATGCTCATGATAAGACAGGTCTTCTTGGAGATCAATCTCTTCGAGGTTGACGGTGCGGTCAGGAGTCTTGAATCACTTGCGAAGCTGTGACACATGAAACACATCATGCACGTTTGCAAAGTTGGGAGGAAGCTCAAGTTCATAGGCGAGGTCGCCTCTTTTGCCAATGTTCTTGAAAGGACCCACATATCTAGGAGCAAGCTTCCCTTTGATACCGAAGCGACGAGTGCCTTTTATTGGAGAGACGAGGAGGTAGACATGGTCTCCGATCTCGAAAGCCAAGTCACGATGCTTTCTATCATAGTAACTCGTCTGGCGTGATTGCGCGGCTTTGAGATTTTCACGGATGACTTTGCACATTTCTTCAGCTTGTGTGATTAAGTCATTGCCAATAAGTTGGCGTTCACCAGTCTCTGACCAATTAAGAGGAGTACGACACTTTCTGCCATAGAGAATCTCGAATGGGGCCTTGCCCGAGCTCGCTTGGAAGCTGTTGTTGTAGGAGAACTCGGCATATGGAAGACAATCTTCCCACTTCATACCGAAAGAAATCACACAAGCCCTGAGCATATCTTCAAGAATTTGATTTACTTGCTCGACTTGTCCACTAGTTTGAGGATGGAAGGCTGGGCTGAAGCGAATGTTGATGCCATGGCCTTCTGGAAGGAATCCCAGAACTTGGAAGTAAAGATGCTTCCACGATCTGAAGATATCAACTGCAGAATGCCGTGCAAGGAGACAATCCTGGAGGTATATAGCCCTGCCAACTGAGCTACTTTTATAGATTCTTTGATAGGAAGAAAATGAGCCACTTTAGTGAGCTTGTCGATGACGACAAAGATAGCATCATTTCCACGTTTGGACTTGGGAAATCCAGTCACGAAATCCATCTCAATATGGTCAAACTTCCATTCTGGATTGGCAAGAGGTTGGAGGAGACCAGCTGGCCGTTGGTGTTCTGCTTTCACTCTTCTGCAGACATCACATTCATTCATGAACTGAGCAATTTCTCGCTTCATTCGAGTCCACCAATATGACTGCTTGAGGTCATGGTACATCTTTGTACTTCCAGGATGAATATATAGGAGTGAATTGTGAGCCTCGTTCATAATGACTTAACGTAGATCACCCTTAGGAACCACAATTCGATCCTCGAAGAAAAGAGTATCTTTGTCATCAAGGCGATATCACTTGTACTTGGGTTGGCTCTTGGCAATCCCATTCTTCACCTTCTTCACCATTGCATCAAGAAGTTGTGCCTCACGAATTTGATCTTCCAAAGTATGGGAGACTTGGAGGTTGGCAAGAAATCCTTGAGGAACAACTTGGAGATTAAGTTTGCGGAAAGCTTCACAAAGATCCGGTTGGAAGGGCTTGAGAATCAAACTATTGCAGTAAGCCTTCCTGCTCAAAGCGTCAGCAATGACATTGGCCTTGCCTGGAGTATATTCAATACTCAGATTATACTCTTGAATCATTTTGACCCAATGAGTCTGCCTGAGGTTGAGGTTGGGTTGAGTGAAGATGTACTTGAGACTCTTATGGTCAGTGAAGATGTCCACTTTCCTTCCCAACAAGAGATGTCTCCATGTTAAAAGAGCATGGACAACAGCCGCCAACTCGTGGTCATGAGTGGGGTAGTTATTTTTGTTGGGCTTCAACTGGCAAGAGGTATAGGCCACAACTTTCTTCTCTTGCATTAACACAGCACCGAGACCTTGCAGGGAGGCATCACAAAAAACTTCGAATGGTTGGGATTCATCAGGAGGAGTCAAAACAGGAGCTGTGACTAAATTATCTTTTAGGGTGTTGAAAGCGATGTCACATTCAGGCGTCCAGACATACTTCACATGCTTCTGGAGGAGGTTGGAAAGAGGCTTTGCAATCTTAGAGAAATTCTCAACGAATCTTCGCCAATAGCTTGCAAGCCCAAGGAAACTGCAGAGCTACTTGACATTCTAAGGCGGTTCCCAATTCACAATTGCAGACACCTTCTCAGGATTAACAGCTATGCCCTTGGCGGAGATGATATGGCCAAGGTAGAGAACCTCATCGAGCCAAAACTCGCACTTTGAAAACTTCGCATAGAATTGCTGTTCTCTGAGTTTGTCCAGCACCAATCTCAAGTGCTTAGCATGATCCTCCTTGTTCTTGGAAAAGACCAAAATATCATCGAGATACACCAAGACGAGATCATTTGTGTAAGGGTTGAAGATGAAGTTCATCATGCGAGAGAATGTTGGAGGAGCATTGACAAGGCCGAAAGACATACAGTATATTCATAAGAACCATAGCTTGTTCTGAATGCTGTCTTGGGGATATCTTGTTCAAGAATGTGAATATGATGATAACCCATATGGAGGCAAGCTTGGAGAATACTTGAGCACCCTTAAGTTGGTCGAAAAGCTCATTGATGTTGGGAAGTGGGTACTTGTTCTTTATTGTCTTCTTGTTCAATGGGCGGTAGTCGACACAAAGTCGGTCCATGCCATCCTTCTTCTTGACAAAAAGAACACCACAACCCCATGGAGAAAAACTCGGTCGGATCAGACCCATACACTCTTGTTCATCGAGTTGTTTCTTCAGCTCCTTCAACTCTTCTGGTCCAAGCTTGTAGGGACGTTTGCAAACAGGTTCCATGCCAGGCTCAAGATCGATGACGAATTCAAGTGGTCGGTGAGGAGGCATTCCTGGAAGCTCTTCTGGAAAAACTTCTTGATATTCACAAACAACTGGAATCTGAGAGATGGCATTCAACTCGCCCTTCTCATTGAGAGAAAACAGTCGAATGGTATCATCACGAGTGGCATAGATGATCACATCCTCAGATGATAGTGTCAATTGAATCTTCCTGGCAGCACAATCAAGCTGAGCCTTGTGCTTAGAAAGCCAGTCCATGCCAAGAATTAGATCAATACCCGAGTTACCAAGAACAATTGGAGAGGACAAAAACTTATAGTCTCCCATCTTGATAGAAACATCCAGAACCATGTAGCTTGCATACAAGCATTTACCCGATGAGACAACTACTAACGGACTAGGCAAATCTTGGAAAACCCACTCATGCTTAGATGCAAATGGTCTTGAGATGAAACTAAGCAATGCACCAGTGTCAAAAAGAACTTTTGCAGGAATATCATTAACAAGAAGGTTACCCATGATCACTTCTGAAGAGTCCTCTACCTGAGCTGCGTTCAACATGTTGACCTTTGCAAACTTGGGATTATGCTTGACCACTGCATTGCTGGCAGATCTCACAGGAGGAGGAGGCGGAAGGCGCCTTTGGTTGAAGAATTTGTTTGCATAGTGCCCTTTCTGCTGACACTTGTTGCAAGTAACCTCTGAGAGCGGACGGTGATACGAAGCACTTGACCTTGGAGCATGAGACAGAGCTTTGTACTGATAGCCTGGGTTGGGTGGGTGGGAAGATCCATTTCCACTGTCGGTGTCAAAACCGGCGGATCTCGGGTAGGGGGTCCCGAACTGTGCGTCTAGGCCGGATGGTAATAGGAGGCAAGGGACACGAAGTTTTACCCAGGTTCGGGCCCTCTTGATGGAGGTAAAACCCTACGTCCTGCTTGATTAATATTGAAGATATGGGTGTTACAAGAGTAGATCTACCACGAGATCAGAGAGGCTAAACCCTAGAAGCTAGCCTATGGTATGATTGTATGTTGTGATTCTTGTCCTACGGACTAAAACCCTTTGGTTTATATAGACACCGGAGAGGGTTAGGGTTACACAAGGTCGGTTACAAAGGAGGAGATATCCATATACGTATTGCCTAGCTTGCCTTCCACGCCAAGTAGAGTCCCATCCGGACACGAGACGAAGTCTTCAATCTTGTATCTTCATAGTCTAACAGTCCGACCAATGGAGATAGTCCGGCCGTCCGGAGACCCCCTAATCCAGGACTCCCTCAGTAGCCCCTGAACCAGGCTTCAATGACGATGAATCCGGCGCGTAGTTGTCTTCGGCATTGCAAGGCGGATTCCTTCTCCGAATACATCACAGAAGAATTTGAATACGAGGATAGTGTCCGACCCTGCAAAATAAGTTCCACATTCCACCGTAGAGAGAATAATGTTTTCGTAGATCTAATTTGCTAGCTTGTTTCGGCAGCATGACGTTACGTCATGGCCCGGTGATTATTCGAACCGTTTCTTTTAACCAGCCCCGCACATAACGCGGGGCAGTTTTTCGACACGTCTTGTCAAAGCAGAGATCATGTCCCCTTATTACGGGATTCTCATCAATACGGGAGTGGGTAACCCAACCGTGCCATCAATTGCGGCGCTTGGGGGATAAGCGAGTTTTATTAGGCAAGTGGGGACGCTTAATTTTGTCCACCCATATAAAGGGATAAGGATTCACCTTTCTATCCACGCCTTCTTCCTCCTCTGCTCATCCGCTCCCGCACACTCGAGCTCTAGCGCCCAAGCTCTCACTTCCATCTCAACCTTCTCCAACCATGTCCGGAGCGGGAGGCAAGTGGATGGTCTCCTCCGTCACGGAGGGAGACGTCAAGAAACTAAGGAGAGCCGGATACGTACCCGACGACATCGCGCACCGGCTCCCAGTTGAGGGGCAGCTCATCCCCACCCCCAGGCCCTATGAGAGGGCGGTATTCCTCACCCATTTCCTCCGTGGACTGGGATTCCCTCTCCATCCCTTCGTCCGGGGGCTCATGTTTTATTAAGGCCGGCATTTCCACGATCTGGCCCCGAACTTCATCCTCAACATCTCGGTGTTTATCGTCGTGTGCGAGGCCTTCCTCCGCATCAAGCCCCACTTCGGCTTATGGCTGAAGACCTTCAACGTCAAGCCGAAGATAGTGAGCGGCCGCCAGGTGGAGTGCGGAGGCGCCATGGTGGGCAAGATGCCCAACATCACATGGCTCGAGGGCTCCTTCATGGATACCATAAAGGGGTGGCAATCGGGGTGGTTCTATATCACCGAGCCGCGCGACCCTGCATGGGTAGCGGCCCCCGAGTCCCGATCTGGCATCCCCATGCGGCTCACCTCCTAGAAAGAGAAGGGCCTGTCCTGGGGTAATTCAAAAGAGTTGACCGGACTCCAGACGTGTATTCAAAACATGGTGGACAAGAAGCTAAAGCTTGTCAACATAGTCCAGGTCATGCTCATCCGCCGGATACTCCCGTGCCAACAACGGGAGTTCACCTTGTGGGAGTTCAACCGGGCGCAGCACCGAACTCTGAACAGGCTCTTCGACACAACTCATGAAGATGCCTGGAGGGTGCTGTTCAAGGGCGCCGCGGTCCCTCCCCCCATTACTGAGGATCGCGGATTCAGCGCGAAGCGCCAAGCCATTGTGGTAAGCTGTTTTACCTTTGACAGTATACTTGTTTTCTATATAGATTGACTCTATGCGGGATCAAAACTCCCGTGCCATTAACAGGACTGGCAGAAGATGGCCGGACAAATCGACTATCCAGCTCCCTTTCCCGAAGGCCCTGCGGACGCCCTTCTGGCCAAGATGTTGACTCCGGCCCCTTATAAGGTGCCGGAGAAGACCAAGAAGGCCAAGGGAGCTCGAAAGAGTTCCCGACGCCAGGCGTCGTCGGACTCACCGTCCGATGACTCTGCGGCGCACTCTTCCCCCGAAGACGAGGAAGAGGAATAAGAGGCTCCCCGACCGACTGGGGGAGACAAGAAACGGAAGGCCGCCCCAACTGGGGAGGCCGGAGGGTCCAAGAAGGGAAGGACGCTCCTTCCGGACAGCTCCACCGCCGCCGACGAAAGTGAAGACGAGTGGTTGCCCAGGGCCAAGCCCCAGGGGAGATCGTAAGTATTCGAATACCAAAGTAACCCATAGGATTCCTTTGTCGCATTGCTTTCCCTAACACCGAACTCAATTGTGCAGGCCGCCCCGAGCCAATATCGAGGTATCCTCGGACGTCTCCCTGGGCTCGTCGGACATGGATAGCGATCCAGTCCCGACCGCCACCTCCCCTCATCCAGCCGACGGCGCCGAGATGCTGTCTCAAGAGGCACCGGATCGTGGGGGGACAGTCCCGGAGGCGCCTCAAGGCCACCTTCTGGACTCCGGGATCCGAGGGGACGGGGTCCCCGAGAGCTCCGAGTTCGGCCCTCAGCCGAACACCTCGCCGGACCCTCCAACAGTTCCGAGCTCGGGCAAGCGGTCCCCTTCTAAGGGGGGTGAGACGCCTGTGCCGGTGACCTCTGTCCATCCAGAGGCGCCGGACACTATGTTGGAAGCGCTTCGTAGCGCTTCCATCGAGGAGGAGCACCGCACTATCATGAGTGCGGTGATCCAGAAGGTTCAGTCCGCCAAGAGCGGATTGACTGAAGCCTACACTAGCCTTCTAACAGGCTTCGAGGTAAGTGTTTTAAAATGTAGTAGAAGTAGTACCACATAGACAGTAGCCCCTGATGCTTTGTTCGGTGTTCGCAAGGAAAAGCCGAACAGAGGATCAAATAATATCGCAGGAGTCTAATATAAGTATGTCAATATGCATATGCAGGCTTCTCTTCTGGCGTCCGCCGCACTAACTGCGGAGGTTGTCGTACTGAAGCAGGACCTCAATGGGTCCAAGAAAGAGCTCGGCCTTGTCAAGAGGCAGCTCGAGGAGAACGAAGGTAAGTAATACCCCGTCTACAGATATATGTATATAAAAAGGACGCGATTGCAAAATGACATGATCATTGTATGTTTTGCCAGGGGCCACGATCGAGGTGGCGACCCTGAAGCAAGCGCTGACCAAGGCCGAAGATACAGTGGCCAAGGAGCGCACCGAGCAAGAGAGGCACGAGGCTCGGGTGGGCGAGGTGCAGCAAGAGCTCCAGGCTCTCGTGACGAAGCACGAGGCGTTGGAGCTTGACTTGAAGATGCAAGAGTCTGAGCTTGCCGCGGCCCGTGAGAGCACGAAGAGTGCCAAGGCCGAGGCCCAAAAGGCCCTTTAGGAGATCGACGCGATGAAGAAGATAGCGGCGAGTAAGGCTTTCTATATGCAAAGCAAGCATGTAGAGGTGAATTACCGATTACTTACCCGAATCCGGAGCTCTTCAGGAGCATTCGCAAATTTGCCCCGCAGTGTGTCCGATGCCGCACTATTCTACCAGGCCGAGGATGGAAGCTCGACGGAGAAGCTGTTCTGGTCTCAGTATGCTGAGGCCGAACATCCGGTGCCAATGAGCGACCAGCTGAAGCAGATGGCCGAGCTACATAAGGCGGCCGATCAGGCCATGAAGGGCTTCATAGTCCGGTTGTGGCCTGGCGACGCCCTTCCGAACAGCTTCTTCGGCCTGGTGAGGCGGCTTGTGGATGCCTGCCCTCGGCTGGAGGTCGTCAAGCGATCCGTCTGCATAGAAGGTGCATGCCAGGCTTTCGCCCATGTAAAAATGCAGTGGGTCAAGCTAGACGTCGTGAAGCTGATCAAGGAGGGGCCACCGGAAGGCAAGGAGCACCGCCACCCCGAGATGTACTACGAGGGTGTTCTGCCGGGTGCCGGTCTTATCGCGGATGAGTGTTCACAAAATGTAATATTTGAATGAGACTTGCTCGTTTTGTCCTGTATGTGTGGAAACTTGTTTCATATGCGCCATGCAACGCTTGTTTGAATTTTAAATATTACCTTCTGTTTGGCTGTTTATCCAATCTGAGAGATGGCTACTCCTCGGCTTCTGCCCCCATGCCGCTAGTGCTGGGGTGTTCGGGATAAACCTGAGCACTCTTGTTCCCATATTTGGGTCCTTTGAGGGAGGTGCTCAGCACAACGAACAAGGCAACCAGACTAATATTGCTCTATCACTCTCCTTAGCCATAAAATTCTATAATTTTAAATTTCGGCGAAGCCCCTAGTGTTCGGAAGGCCGAATTCGGGGCACGATAGACGCCTGTAAGCCAGGCAGAGCCGTCCCCTCGCCCTAAGCGGCATAAGTCTTTAAGGACTCGAAAAATCTCGTCGAACAGCGACCAGTCTTGCGCCTTATCATGACAGTCAGTTTTAGCTTTCTCTACTGAGGTGCTCAGCCCGGCAGAACCGGGGCACAATCGCAGTAGTTCGCCTAGCACTACCTTAGCCGATAGAGCGGAACGTAAGGTACCAAAACATAGGAGCCGGGCAAACCCAAAATTTGAGCAAAGACATGATTCGGAGCTGATGCATATAATGCTATAAGTTCGGGGTGCCGCACTTGTGAAAGTGTTCGGACTTTTCACACCATATTGCGGGTATGTAAGCCCTTGGTGCATTGGCCGTATCAGAGTGTATGGTTGCAAGGCGTCGTTAATGAACACATATATATATATATATATATATATATATATATATATATATATATATATATATATAACAAAAATGCAATAATAGTCGTAATGTCATGCATTGTTTATTAAAAAATTGCATTAAAGTAGAGTGATACAGATAGTGCAATACGCAAAAGAGTAGGACTATGTCCCTTACAAGGGCGAGCTGAGGAATGATATGAAATCTGTAATCAACCTAGGAATTCCGTTGTATAACGTAGTTGTCTGTCTCCTTGGTTGCTGTATCATGTGTTCGACAATGGAGCTGCCGGACAGTGTTTCCAGAGATTAAAGTCCTGAAAGAAAAAGAAAAATAACCAAACAGGAAGCCCCTAGTGCGGTTTAGGCCGCGTTTTGGGGCGTGCCGCAGTTGTGCCCCCCCTCCCCACATGTGCCCATGGTATTTTTAATGCGTAATTATGTACGCGCGGCACGAACAACGCCATTGGGCTGGGATTGGGGTGGCCGTCGTATTTCTATGCGAGCTCAGATCGCGCCAGGTGGTCTGTCTGTCGATTGCCCCGAGCGCGCTTGAAGGTGTCCGGGTTTTGAAACGCCGAACTGGTAGATTGCCTTGAGAGGCTGCTTTGCGCTTCTGCTGCAAGGGCCACGGTGTGCTCCTCTGTTCGGAGAGAGCGCTCTATGTTTCCGTTGACTGTAATAACTCCGCGAGGTCCTGGCATCTTGAGCTTGAGGTATGCATAATGTGGTACCGCATTGAATCTAGCGGATGCGGTTCATCCGAGCAGCGTGTGATAACCACTATGGAACGGGACTATATCGAAGATTACCTCTTCGCTTCGGAAGTTATCCGGGGATCCGAACACCACTTCCAATGTAATTGAGCTTATGCAGTGGGCCTCTACGCCCGGAATGATGCCTTTAAAGGTTGTTTTTGTGGGTTTGATCCTTGAGGGGTCTATACCCATTTTGCACACTGTGTCCTGATAAATCAGGTTCAGACTGCTGCCGCCATCCAGAAGGACTCGAGTGAGGTGAAATCCGTCGATGATTGGGTCTAGGACCAGTGCGGCGAATCCGCCATGACGGATACTAGTGGGGTGGTCCCTGCGATCGAAGGTGATCGGACAGGAGGACCAAGGGTTGAACTTTGGGGCGACTGGATCCAACGCATATACGTCCCTGAGCGCACGCTTCCGCTCCCTCTTGGGGATATGGGTTGCGTATATCATGTTCACCATCCGCACTTGCGGGGGAAACCTCTTCTGTCCTCCAGTGTGCGGCTACCGGGGTTCTTCCTCGTCATTGCTATGCGGCCCTTTTTCCTTGTTTTTGGCAATTAACTTGCCGGCCTGCTTGAACACCCAACAATCCCTGTTGGTGTGATTGGCTGGCTTGTCTGGGGTGCTGTGTATTTGACACGAGCGATCGAGTATACGGTCCAAGCTGGACGGACCCGACGTACTTTGTTTGAATGGCTTTTTCCGCTGACCGGGTTTAGAGCCTTTGAATCCGGCATTGACTGCCGTATCCTCAGTACTTTCGTTGTTAATGCGGCGCTTATGCTTGTTGCGACGTGGCCTGCTATTGTCGTCCTTGGTATCTGAGGTACCATGGTTCTTTGATATGTTATTGCTGCAAGCCAACCAGCTGTCTTCTCCCGCACAAAAGTGGGTCATGAGCGTCGTGAGAGCTGCCATAGATTTTGGCTTTTCCTGACCAAGGTGCCGGGCTAGCCACTCGTCTCGGATGTTGTGCTTGAAAGCCGCTAAGGCCTCCGCATCCGGACAGTCGACGATTTGATTTTTCTTTGTAAGGAACCGAGTCCTAAATTGCCTGGCCGACTCTTCTGGCTGCTGAATTATGTGGCTCAAGTCATCGGCGTCTGGTGGTCGCACATAAGTGCCCTGAAAGTTGTCGAGGAATGCGGCTTCCAGATCTTCCCAACAGCTAATGGAGTCCGCTGGCAAGCTATTAAGCCAATGCCACGCTGGTCCTTTGAGTTTTAGTGGGAGGTATTTGATGGCATGTAAGTCATCACCGCGGGCCATGTGGATGTGGAGGAGGAAGTCCTCAATCCATACTGCGGGATCTGTTGTGCCGTCGTATGATTCAATGTTTACAGGTTTGAAACCTTCTGGGAATTGATGTTCCATTACTTCGTCTATGAAGCATAAGGGGTGTGCGGCGCCTCTGTATTGGGCTATATCGCGACGCAGTTCGTATGGGTCATGCCCGCTGTGTTCGGCCCGGCCGGATTTGCTTTTACTGTATCCGGCGTGACGTTTACCATCTCGTAGAGTGGTGCGCCCTCGTGATCCGTAGATCGATCTTGAATGCTTTGCTTTGTCCTCCAATATGTCTCGCAGGTACGGCGTATCTCCCCATGCCTTTTTATTTGGGTGGCGTTGGGGTGGAGGCTGAGCTTTTGTCTGGAATGCCTCTCTATTGCGGCCACGAGGTGGCTGATCAGCCGTATCATACGCTTCTTCCTCCAGTTGGGGTAGTAACCTACGCCTTGGGTAACTCTTGGAGGGACACTCGAGTTTATATTCCTTGGCCGCGAGGACTTCGGTCCATTTGTCAGCTAACAGATCTTGATCAGCTTGAAGCTGCTGCTACTTTTTCTTTAGGCTATTTGCCGTGGCCATAAGCCTGCGCTTGAAGCGCTCTTGTTCGACGGGATCCTCTGGTACGGCGAATTCATCGTCGCCGAGGCTTGCCTCGTCTTCGGAGGGGGGCATGTAATTGTCATCCTCCTCCTCTCCACCGACCGCTCTCTCAGGAGAGCTGGCTCCTTCATCCTCCTGCTCTAAATCTTGCTGGAGGGGATTGTTGTTGTCTTTGGCACTATCCGGAGTGTTATTATCTCCTGTGCCGGTATCACCACTTTTTCTTTGGTGGGACTTAGAGCGGCGCCGCTGACGTCGGCGCTTAGGTTGCTTCTTGGAGGGTTCATCCTCCTCTATCTCGTTGCCGTTGCCTTCAATGGGTGTATCCACCATGTATATGTCATACGACGAGGTGGCTTTCCAGTGCCCTATAGGTGCTGGTTCATGTTCGTCTCCTACATCGTCGTCCATACCGTCGATGTCTTCGAAGTCGAAGTCGAGCATGTCGGTTAAATCATCAATAGTGGCTACAAAGTGGGTGGTGGGTGGGCGTCGAATTTCTTCGTCATCCGCATCCCAATCCTGTTGGCGATAATCTGGCCAGGGCTCTCCTAACAAAGAGAGAGACCTTAGTGAATTCAGAATGTCGCCGAAGGTCAAGTGCTGAAAGATATCCGCGGCGGTGAATTCCATGATCAGCGCCCAATCGGATTCGATTGGCAGGGGCGCGGATGGTTCGGTGTCCGGAAGAGAGTCCGGGACCTTGGAGTCACGGGCTACGCAGAGGATTATGCTGGTGTTTGGCTCGATCACCGTCGAGACTGCAGCCCCTGACGCGGTGTCTAGCCACCCGTCCTTGATTAGCGCATCTGGCTCCAAGCTAAGGGTCGGAGCTGATGCGGGCGTGGCCTCTGGGGTACCGTCCAGTGGCAGAGCTAGGTCATACCCATCGCGACAGTGCGGCGCGCCCGGCTGTGGCTCGAATCCATCGAAGATCAAGTCCCCACGGATGTTGGCCATGTAATTCAAACTTCTAAATCTGACCGGATGGCCAGGGGCATAGCTTTCAATCTGCTCCAGATAGCCAAGCGAATTAGCCCGTAGTGCAAAGCCGCCGAATACGAAGATCTGTTCGGGGAGAAAAGTCTCACCCTGGACCGCATCGCTATGGATGATAGTTGGAGCCATCAAGCCTAACAGCGACGACACAGAGGAACTCTCAATGAAAGCACCAATGTCAGTGTCAAAACCGGCGGATCTCAGGTAGGGGGTCCCGAACTGTGCGTCTAGGCCGGATGGTAACAGGAGGCAAGGGACACGAAGTTTTACCCAAGTTCGGGCCCTCTTGATGGAGGTAAAACCCTACGTCCTGCTTGATTGATATTGAAGATATGGGTGTTACAAGAGTAGATCTACCACGAGATCAGAGAGGGTAAACCCTAGAAGCTAGCCTATGGTATGATTGTACGTTGTGATTGTTGTCCTACGGACTAAAACCCTTTGGTTTATATAGACACCGGAGAGAGTTAGGGTTACACAAGGTTGGTTACAAAGGAGGAGATATCCATATACGTATTGCCTAGCTTGCCTTCCACGCCAAGTAGAGTCCCATCCGGACACAAGACGAAGTCTTCAATCTTGTATCTTCATAGTCTAACAGTCCGGCCAATGGAGATAGTCCGGCTGTCCGGAGACCCCCTAATACAGGACTCCCTCAGCCACCTTTACTCTTCTGCTGATAAGGCTGACGGAATGGAGGAGGAGGAGGCAACCAGAACTTCTATTGCTTAGCTGCCACTTGAGTTGAAGAAGAAGGTGGAGTTGCATCCCTGACTCTCTTCTTAGATGCATCACACTTGATCCGAGCAGCTTCTTGCTTTAGTGCCATGTTGTAGAAATCATCATACTTGGTCGGCTCAAAAAGCACGAGAGCTAGTTGCAGATCTTCTCTGAGGCCACCTCTGAATTGATAAATCATGCTCTTCTCGTCAGGGACGTCTTGTTTGGTGAAGCGAGCGAGCCTCTGAAATAGGATGTTGTATTGGTAAACAGACATGCTGCATTGCTTCAGATTGCAGAACTCCTAACGCTTACTCTCAGCAACACTTTGTGGAATGTGGTGAGTTTTGAAGTCTTGGCGGAAATCATCGCAGGTAATCACACGACCTCCTCTGGAATCTTTGTATTGTTGATACCACTCAGAAGCTTGGTCTTTGAGTTGGAACGAAGCAAACTTGACAAAGTCCTCAGGCCTGACATTGCTACACTCAAAATGTTTGCAGATATCCACGAGCCAATCGTCAGCGTCTGTGGCCTCGACACAATTACTGAAGGACTTCGGCTGGTTTGCGAGGAACTGATTGAGGGTAGCAAACTGAGCTTGATTGTTGCCTTGGCCTTGATTTCCTTGGTTGCGCTCTTGCAAGAGTTGCAAAAGCATCTGCGTGTTGGCATTGGTGGTGGCCATGACAGCTTGCCATGCCTCCGGAGGTGGAGGTGGTGGCGGAGGTTCTGGATTCTGATGCATTGGAGGAGCCATCCTGAAGAGGTTGACATCCGTTAGCATCTTGAAAGACATATATTTAAGCTGAATCAATGGATCGATATTGCAACATATAGCCTTAATATTTGAACAAGAATGAACAAATGAATTCCAAAGTAAATGATCACACTTCCATAAGTTGAGAAGCCACTTAGATAGAGATAGATGAATAAAGCAACAAAGTATGGATATGAACAAATAATTGGGAAGGATTACCCAATCACAAACCAAATATCTGCGGGAAGAAATACTAGAGCTACATGAATTCCCACCTATGAAACTCCCGAAACTTTCTGGTTATGCAATCCGGTGTTGGGGATACAGGGGAAGCATAATATCTCACCCAAAACTAGAAAATCCTACATCCAGCTATATCCATCCTTCAACACATAACCAAGAAACCTTCGGAAATCATTTACCTCAACCTTAGAAAAGCATTCGTTATACGAGTTATGGCAATACTCCCGAACTCCAGCCCTAGTACTGGGTGGCGTCGAGGTTATCTCACTAACAACTGCATAAAGGAGATTTTCAATGTCGGCGAACTCAGGTATTCCAGAACTGTAACGATAAAATTGTGACGACAACACCTCGGAGCTCAACTCCCCGGGACACTGCCATAACCCCTAAATGTCAAGAGGCACCAAGAACAATGTTCTCGTCACAAAACCATCGGAACGATTCCGAGATACCCGCATGATCCTAAAAAAACATTTCGTGAAATTTGAGAAGGGAAGAGTCAAAACTCTACGTCAGGAGGCCTCACCAGAGCGACGAAAGGACTAAGGAGCAAAAAGAATCCTACTCTCCGATATATATAATCCTATAAGACTCAAAACATTTTTCTAGACTCAACAACGTTAGTGGTTCGATCAAGCAGGGGTGTTGGGGATATAGCTATCAGTTATGACCCGCCCAGGAGGGGCCGGGTCAGCCCCAATGGCGGGTCACAAAGGAAGCCCAGTAGACATTCAGGGCGATAGTTTATTAAATCTTATAGAAGGCCTAAAGGCCTAGAGGCGGTTTAAGGCCCAATATTGTAAACTGCCGTATGTAAGGAAATACTTGTAAGGAAAGGAATGTAAAAGAAGTCACCGAGCCGGACACGATTTATGAGCCAGCCGGGACTCTGTAGGCCACCAGGCGTCAACCCATGTATATAAGGGGACGGCCCAGTGGCGGCTTAGGGCAAGAAACAAGAGATCGATAGGCAAGCCAACAAACTAGCCTCTTGGTGATCGAAACCCCAGCAATATCAACACAATGAGACATAGGCTTTTACCTTCATCGTAAGGGGCTGAACTAGTATAAAACCTCTCGTGTCCTTTGTCCCGATTAACCCCTTTAAGCTTCCTAGTTGCGATGGCCATCTGTCGTGACAATTCCATGACAGTTGGCGCCCACCATGGGGCTAGCGCACGGTGGATTTGAGTTCTTGAAGGGCAACTTCGAAGGGCTCAAGGGATACGCTGTGGGCCAGATGACCAAGAGTCGTTGTGGCAAGCTCTACATCGACGGCGAAGGCTGGGGCCCCAAGGCCGGCTCAATTGAGTACGGGTACTGGGTCCCCTTCAGTGGAATTCATGTCTTCATCGGCCGGATCGGCGAGTCAGGCCCTGAGCTGGACGTCCACACCAACCTCGTCGAAACGGCTCAGCGCGTGAGGTCCGCCCGTGTTCAATCTGTCGTGAAGCATGCCTTCGTAGGTTGCATCCACGGCAGTGAATACTCTGAAGGATCGGTGGATGGCGGTGAGACGGCCATCTATTCTGATGCTACATCATTAACGGGCAAGACGGACTCTTTGTATCAACTGCAGGATGGCATGCTCGGGGGCTGTTCCGATGGCAGCAGTATTCTGGACCCCTCTGAGCCGCCGAATCAGGCCGGAGTCTTCATGGCAGGCACGCAGCCCAGGCAGAACTCCATAGCTGCAGCAGCAACAACCACCGGGTCGGCCGTAGCCGGGTCAGGAGACCCCGCGCGCCCCCGGCTCAGATCCTAATGGACCTCATGGATAAACTAACGACTCTGTTGACTGCCGTGGTAGAGCCGGCAGACAAAGCTCAGCATGACGCAGAGGTGGCACGCCGACGTGAAGAGATGGTACAAGCTAAAGAGAATTTAGCAGCAGAAGAGGTCAGGATGGCTGCGGAGCGGGCGGCTTTGGACGCTCGTGCTCAACAGTTTCAAGCGGAGACTTTCCGGCTCTCGGTGGATCTGAACGCATCAAATGAGGTTATGAGAAGAAGGCATCAGAAAACTCAGTCACGTTCACCTCTGACGCTCGATCCTAGGAACCTTTTTCCTACACCCGAGGCCAGGACAAGTAAACCGCCGGAGGCAAATCGGATCACGACACCTGGGGCACCGGTTCAGCCGCGCGCCATGGAACCACCCCGTGTATATACTACTCTGCCTCATTATGTGCCAACACCACCCAGTCACTTCTCCAATCCCTTGGAAAACCTTATTGCTGCGCCGGCTTGTTTGGCGGCTCTCCCGATGGAAGGAGAATCTCCGGCGGTGATTGAAATGCGAAGGATGAGGGAACTTCTTCAAACAGCTCTGGCACATCAGGATGCATACTCTTACAGTCGAGACAAAATCCATTCAACCCCTCGTCCGAGCCGGAGCCGAAGCTACAATAGACATATGGACTCAGCTGATATGTCAAGCAATGCTCAACGCCGCAACCGGCCACACAAGCATGAGCCGGTACAGGCTGGAGCCCTTAACTTAGCGGATCAGGAGAGGAACCGACAAGAGGCTGAGCGAGCGGTTCAACTGACAGCGGAGCAGGCGGCTCACCAGACTTTTCCGGCTTATCCAGCAACCTCGGTTGAGGCAGGAGTGGCCACGAGAACCGGAGGTGTCCATTGCCTAGTGCCTGCCATACGTAAGGAGTGTTTGCCAAAGGACTTCAAGGGGCCTCGTAATGTGCCTAATTACACGGCCGACTTGCAGCCTGGGGCCTGGATTGAGAGTTATGAGATGGCCATGGAGCTGTTGGAGGTTAGCGACGCAGCAATGGCTAAGTATTTCACCATGATGTTGGATGGAACGGCTCATACTTGGCTAAAAGGGTTGCCCCCCAATTCCATCGGCTCATGGGCAGAGTTAAAAGCCTGGTTCATTCAGAACTTCAAGGACACATGCAAACAACCTATGTCAATCATGGACCTGACTAATTGTAAACAAGAGGAAGGTGAGTCCACAACCCATTGGTGCGCCGGGTCAAGGAGATAATCCATTCATCTGATAAGATGGATGCCGGCTCGGCGGTATTAATGTTGGAGAAAAATTGCTATTTTGAACCTCCGAAGCAGAAGCTGGGGCGGCTTAAACGTGACTGCAATGACATGGGCCAGTTGATGGCGGCTCTTGTCAAGTATGCTGATTCTGATAGTACCAAGGACCCCATGTCTGATGAAGAAAAGACAGTGAAGGGGAAGAAGAACGGCAACGACAAGGGTCACCAGCATAACCTGGCAAATCAAGGAGGTAATAAACATAAGGCTGACGAATTTGTGGCTAACACCAATGCGTAGGGCAACAATCAACGACGCATGGGTAGGCAACCCCCTTGGTCGAGCGGGTCAGGTCCCACCATTGAGCAACTATTGAATGAACCTTGTACAAGACATGGCACCAGGGAGAAGCCAGCCACCCATATGTGGAAGGACTATACAATCATGAAAGCGTTTAAAAATTCAAATGCATTTGATGGAAGTCACTACCCTGGCGGCGGTTCAGGTGGAGGCGGCTTTCATGGCCCGGGCGCCGACTCAGGTGGAGGCGGCTTTCACAGTCAGGGACATGCGGGTAACAGAGGAGGTTATAATCCACAACCCGGCCAAGGTAATCAGCAGCAATCCGGATATCAGAGCAACCCAAAACAGTTGAATAGTGGGCAATATCATGTATTTACCACTAGCTTGTGCAAGAGGGACCAAAAGCTTCACAAGAGGGCTGTCAATGCCATTGAGCCGGCGATTCTGCGTTATTTATGGTGGTCAGAACAACCTATTGTGTGGAGCAGAGAGGATCATCCTCCCCGGGTTGACAATCCGGGCCACTTGGCCTTGGTAGTAGCGCCTCAGGTTGGTGGATATAAATTCACTAAAGTGCTCATGGATGGAGGCAGTAGCATCAACATCCTCTACTATGAGACGTTTCGTCAGATGGGGTTGACTAATAAGAGTCTTAAGCAATTGATACGTCTCCAACGTATCTATAATTTTTGATTCCTCCATGCTATATTATCTACTATTTTAGACATTATTGGGCTTTATTTTCCACTTTTATATTATTTTTGGGACTAACCTATTAATCGGAGGCCCAGCCCAGAATTGTTGTTTTTGCCTATTTTAGGGTTTCAAAGAAAAGGAATATCAAACGGAGTCCAAATGGAATGAAACCTTCAGAAACGTGATTTTCTCATCAGATAAGATCCAGGAGACTTGGACCCTCCATCAAGGAAGCCACGAGGTGGTCACGAGGGTAGGGGCGCGCCCCCCTTCCTCGTGGGCCCCTCGAAGCTCCACCGACGTACTTCTTCCTCCTATATATATCCACGTACCCCCAAACGATCGGGGACGGAGCCAAAAACCTAATTCCACCACCGCAACTTTCTGTATCCACGAGATCCCATCTTGGGGCCTGTTCCGGAGCTCCGCCGGAGGGGGCATCGATCATGGAGGGCTTCTACATCATCATCCAAGCCCATCCGATGAAGTGTGAGTAGTTTACTTCAGACCTACGGGTCCATAGCTAGTAGCTAGATGGCTTCTTCTCTCTTTTTGGATCTCAATACAATGTTCTCCCCCTCTCTTGTGGAGATCTATTCGATGTAATCTTCTTTTTGCGGTGTGTTTGTTGAGACCGATGAATTGTGGGTTTATGATCCAGTCTATCTATGAATAATATTTGAATCTTCTTTGAATTATTTTATGTATGATTGGTTATCTTTGCAAGTCTCTTCGAATTATCAGTTTGGTTTGGCCTACTGGATTGGTTGTTCTTGCCATGGGAGAAGTGCTTAGCTTTGGGTTCAATCTTGCGGTGTCCTTTCCTAGTGACAGAAGGGGCAGCAAGGCACGTACTGTATTGTTGCCATCGAGGATAACAAGATGGGGTTTTTATCATATTGCATGAAATTATCCCTCTACATCATGTCATCTTGCTTAAGGCGTTACTCTGTTTTTAACTTAATACTCTAGATGCATGCTGCATTGCGGTCGATGAGTGGAGTAATAGTAGTAGATGCAGAATTGTTTCGGTCTACTTGTCTTGGACGTGATGCCTATATACATGATCATACCTTGATATTCTCATAACTATGCTCAATTCTGTCAATTGCTCAACAGTAATTTGTTCACCCACCGTAGAATACTTATGCTTTTGAGAGAAGCCACTAGTGAAACCTATGGCCCCCGGGTCTCTTTCTCATCATATCAATCTCCATCACTTTATTATTGCTTTTGCTTTTACTTTTCTTTTACTTTATTTATTTTGCATCTTTATACCAAAAATACCAAAAATATTATTTATCATCTCTATCAGATCTCACTTTCATAAGTGACCATGAAGGGATTGACAACCCCTAACCGTGTTGGTTGCGTTGATCTATTGTTTTTGTGTAGGTACGAGGGACTCGAGCGTAACCTCCTACTGGATTGATACCTTGGTTCACAAAAACTGAGGGAAATACTTACGCTACTTTGCTGCATCATCCCTTCCTCTTCGGGGAAATCCAATGCAATGCTCAAGAGGTAGCAAGAAGAATTTCTGGCGCCGTTGGCGGGGAGTCCGCGCAAAAGTCAACATACCAAGTACCCATCACAATCCCTATCTCTCGCATTACATTATTTGCCATTTGCCTCTCGTTTTCCTCTCCCCCAATTCACCCTAGCCGTTTTATTCACCCTCTCTCTCTATCCTCCCTCTCTTTCTCTGTTTGCCTTTTTGCCCGTTTGCTTTTTGTTTGCTCGTGTGTTAGTTTGCTTGTTTGTCGCGATGGCTCAAGATAATGCTAAATTGTGTGACTTCACCAATACCAATAATAATGATTTCCTTAGCACTCTGATTGCTCCTCTTACTGATGCTGAATCTTGTGAAATTAATACTACTTTGTTGAATCTTGTCATGAAAGCTTCCGTTCTCCGGCCTTCCTAGTGAAGATGCCGCTACCCATCTTAATAGCTTCGTTGATTTGTGTGGCGTGCAAAAGAAGAAAGATGTCGATAATGATATTGTTAAATTGAAGCTATTTCCTTTTTCGCTTAGAGATCGTGCTAAAGCTTGGTTTTCGTCTTTTCCTAAAAATAGTATTAATTCATGGAACAAGTGCAAAGATGCTTTTATCTCTAAATATTTTCCTCCCACTAAGATCATCTCTCTTAGAAATGATATTATGAATTTTAAACAACTTGATCATGAACATCTTGCACAAGCTTGGGAGAGAATGAAATTAATGATACGTAATTGACCTACTCATGGTTTAAATTTGTGGATGATTGTTCAGAATCTTTATGCCGAATTGAATTTTGCTTCTAGAAATCTTTTAGATTCGGCCGCAGGAGGCACTTTTATGGAAATCACTTTAGGAGAAGCTACTAAACTCCTATATAATATTATGGTTAATTATTCTCAATGGCATACTGAAAGATCTACTAAAAAGGTGCATGTGATAGAAGAAATTAATGTTTTGAGTGGAAAGATGGATGAACTTATGAAATTATTTGCTAATAAGAGTGTTTCTTCTGATCCTAATGATGTGCACTTGTCTACTTTGATTTAAAATAATAATGAATCTATGGATGTGAATTTTGTTGGTAGGAACAATTTTGGTAACAACGCGTATAGAGGAAATTTCAATCCTAGGCCTTATCCTATTAATCCCTCTAATAATTATGGTAATTCCTACAACAATTCTTATGGAAATTATAATAAGATGCCCTATTATTTTGAATCTAATATTGAAGAATTTATTTCTTCGCAAAAGAATTTTAATGCTATGATTGAAGAAAAATTGCTTAAGATTGATGATTTGGCTAGGAACGTTGAGAATTGCTCTTGATGTTGATTCTTTGAAACTTAGATCTATTCCACCTAAGCATGATATCAATGAGTCTCTCAAAGCCATGAGAATTTCCATTGACGAGTGCAAAGAAAGAACCGCTAGGATGCGTGCTAAGAAAGATGCCTTTATAAAAGCGTGTTCTTCTAGTTCCTATGAAAATAATGATCAAGATCTAAAAGATATTGATGTGTCCCCTATTAAATCTTTGTTTTGAAATATGAATCTTAATAATGATGGGACTGAATATGATCCACCTTTACCTAGAAGGCGTTCTAAGAATTCGGAATTTGTTGATCTTGATGCTAAATTTGATAAAAGTGGGATTGAAGAAATTAAAACCCCAGATGTTGCTAAACCCACTATTATGGATTTCAAGGAATTTAACTATGAAAATTGCTCTTTTATTGATTGTATTTCCTTGTTGCAATCCATGCTAAAATCTCCTCACGCTTATAGTCAAAATAAAGCTTTTACTAAACATATCGTTGATGCCTTGATGCAATCTTATGAAGAAAAACTTGAATTGGAAGTTTCTATCCCTAGAAAACTTTATGATGAGTGGGAACCAACTATTAAGATTAAAATTAAAAATTATGAATTTTATGCTTTGTGTGATTTGGGTGCTAGTGTCTCTACTATTCCCAAAACTTTGTGTGATTTACTAGATTTCCGTGATTTTGATGATTGCTCTCTAAACTTGCATCTCGTGGATTCCACTATTAAGAAACCTATGGGAAGAATTAATGATGTTATTATTGTTGCAAATAGGAATTATTTTCCCGTAGATTTTATCGTTCTTGATATAGATTGCAATCCTTCTTGCCCTATTATTCTTGGTAGACCTTTCCTTAAAATGGTTGGTGCAATTATTGATATGAAGGAAGGGAATATTAGATTTCAATTTCCATTAAAAAAGGGCATGGAACACTTTCCTAGAAATAAAATAAAATTACCATATGAATATATCATGAGAGCCTCTTATGGATTGCCTACCAAAGATGGCAATACCTAGATCTATTCTTGCTTGTTATGCCTAGCTAGGGGCGTTAAACGATAGCGCTTGTTGGGAGGCAACCCAATTTTATTTTTATTCCTTGATTTTTGCTCCTGTTTAGTAATAAATAAATTATTTAGCCTCTGTTTTGGCTGTGTTTTTTGTGTTTAATTAGTGTTTGTGCCAAGTAGAACCGTTGGGAAGACTTGGGGAAAGTCTTGATTGAACTTGCTGTAAAAACAGAAACTTTAGCGCTCACGAGAACTGCTGTAATGTTTATTTGGAAAGTTCTATTTAGTTAATTCTTTTTGCAAATGATCTTGCGCTATAAATTCCTCACGTCCAGAAATTTATTTTCGAATTTTTGGGGTTCCAGATCTTGCGCTAGCTACAGATTACTACAGACTGTTCTATTTTTGACAGATTCTGTTTTTCGTGTGTTGTTTGCCTATTTTGATGAATCTATGGCTAGTAAAATAGTTTATAATCCATAGAGAAGTTGTAATACAGTAGGTATAACACCAATATAAATAAATAATGAGTTCATTATAGTACCTTGAAGTGGTCTTTTGTTTTCTTTCGCTAACGGAGCTCACGAGATTTTCTACTTTAAGTTTTGTGTTGTGAAGTTTTCAAGTTTTGGGTAAAGATTTGATGGATTATGGAACAAGAAGTGGCAAGAACCTAAGCTTGGGGATGCCCATGGCACCCCCAAGATAATCTAAGGACACCTAAAAGACAAAGCTTGGGGATGCCTCGGAAGGCATCCCCTCTTTCGTCTACTTCTATCGGTAACTTTACTTGGAGTTATATTTTTATTCACCACATGATATGTGTTTTGCTTGGAGCGTCTTTTATGATTTGAGTCTTTGCTTGTTAGTTTACCACAATCATCCTTGCTGTACACACCTTTTGAGAGAGCCATACATGATTGGGAATTTGATAGAATACTCTATGTGCTTCACTTATATCTTTTTAGCTTTATAGTTTTGCTCTAGTGCTTCACTTATATCTTTTAGAGCACGGTGGTGGATTTGTTTTATAGAAACTATTGATCTCTCATGCTTCACTTAGATTATTTTGAGAGTCCTAATAGCATGGTAATTTGCTTAAAATCCTAATATGCTTGGTATGCAAGATTAATAATGAAACTTTCTTATGAGTGAGTTGAATACTAAGAAAAGTTTGATGCTTGATGATTGTTTTGAGATATGAAGGTAATAATATCAAAGTCGTGCTAGTTGAGTAGTTTTGAAATTGAGAAATACTTGTGTTGAGGTTTGGAAGTCCCGTAGCATGCACGTATGGTAAACATTATGCAACAAATTTGAATCATGAGGTGTTATTTGATTGTCTTCCTTATGAGTGGCGGTCGGGGACGAGCGATGGTCTTTTCCTACCAATCTATCCACCTAGGAGCATGCGCGTAGTGCCAAGGTTTTTGATGACTTGTAGATTTTTGCAACAAGTATGTGAGTTCTTTATGACTAATGTTGATTCCATGGATTATACACACTCTCACCCTTCCATCCTTGCTAGCCTCTTCGGTACCGTGCATTGCCCTTTCTCACATTGAGAGTTGGCGCAAGCTTCGCCGGTGCATACAAACCCCGTGATATGATACGCTCTTTCACACATAAACCTCCTTATATCTTCCTCAAAACAGCCACCATACCTACCTATTATGGCATTTCCATAGCCATTCCGAGATATATTGCCATGCAACTTTCCATCATTCCGTTCATCATGACACATTCATCATTGTCATATTGCTTAGCATGATCATGTAGTTGACATAGTATTTGTGGCAAAGCCACTGTTCATAATTCTTTCATACATGTCACTCTTGGTTCATTGCATATCCCGGTACACCGCCGGAGGCATTCACATATAGTCATCTTTGTTCTAGTATCGAGTTGTAATCATTGAGTTGTAAATAAATAGAAGTGTGATGATCATCATTATTAGAGCATTATCCCAAGTGAGAAAAAAATAAAGGCCATAAAAAAAGTGAAGGCCCCAAAAAATGAGAGAAAATGAGAGAAGGGACAATGTTACTATCCTTTTACCACACTTGTGCTTCAAAGTAGCACCATGATCTTCATAGTAGAGAGTCTCTCATGTTATCACTTTCATATACTAGTGGGAATTTTTCATTATAGAACTTGGCTTGTATATTCCAACAATGGGCCTCCTCAAGTGCCCTAGGTCTTCGTGAGCAAGCAAGTTGGATGCACACCCACTAGTTTCTTTTGTTGAGCTTTCATACATTTATAGCTCTAGTGCATCCGTTGCATGGCAATCCCTACTCCTTGAATTAACATCAATCGGTGGGCATCTCCATAGCCCATTGATTAGCCTCGTTGATGTGAGACTTTCTCCTTTTTTTGTCTTCTCCACATAACCCCCCTCATTATATTCTATTCCACCCATAGTGCTATGTCCATGGCTCACGCTCATATATTGCATGAAAGTTTATAGGTTTGAGATTACTAAAGAATGAAACACTTGCTTGGCTTGTCATCGGGGTTGTGCATGATGATAACATTCTTGTGTGACGAAAATGAAACATGACTAAACTATATGATTTTGTAGGGATGAACTTTCTTTGGCCATGTTATTTTGAGAAGACATAATTTCTTAGTTAGTATGCTTGAAGTATTATCATTTTTATGTCAATATAAACTTTTGTCTTGAATCTTTCGGATCTGAATATTCATACCACAATTAAGAAGAATTACATTAAAATTATGCCAAGTAGCACTCCGCATCAAAAATTCTGTTTTTATCATTTACCTACTCGAGGACAAGCAAGAATTAAGCTTGGGGATGCTTGATACGTCTCCAACGTATCTATAATTTTTTATTGCTCCATGCTATATTATCTACTGTTTTAGACATTATTGGGCTTTATTTTCCACTTTTATATTATTTTTGGGACTAACCTATTAACCGGAGGCCCAGCCCAGAATTGCTATTTTTTTTACCTGTTTTAGGGTTTCGAAGAAAAGGAATATCAAACGGAGTCCAAACAGAATGAAACCTTCAGAAACGTTATTTTCTCATCAGATAAGATCCAGGAGACTTGGACCCTCCGTCAAGGAAGCCACGAGGTGGTCACGAGGGTACAGGCGCGCCCCTATCTCGTGGGCCCCTCGAAGCTCCACCGACGTACTTCTTCCTCCTATATATATCCACGTAGCCCCAAACGATCGGGGACGGAGCCAAAAACCTAATTCCACCACCGCAACTTTCTGTATCCACGAGATCCCATCTTGGGGCCTGTTCCGGAGCTCCGCCGGAGGGGGCATCGATCACGGAGGGCTTCTACATCATCATCCAAGCCCCTGCAATGAAGTGTGAGTAGTTTACTTCAGACCTACGGGTCCATAGCTAGTAGCTAGATGGATTCTTCTCTCTTTTTGGATCTCAATACAATGTTCTCCCCCTCTCTTGTGGAGATCTATTCGATGTAATCTTATTTTTGCGGTGTGTTTGTTGAGACCGATGAATTGTGGGTTTATGATCCAGTCTATCTATGAATAATATTTGAATCTTCTCTGAATTATTTTATGTATGATTGGTTTCTTTGCAAGTCTCTTCGAATTATAAGTTTGGTTTGGCCTACTAGATTGGTAGTTCTTGCCATGGGAGAAGTGCTTAGCTTTGGGTTCAATCTTGCGGTGTCCTTTCCCAGTGACAGAAGGGGCAGCAAGGCACATATTGTATTGTTGCCATCGAGGATAACAAGATGGGTTTTTTATCATATTGCATGAAATTATCCCTCTACATCATGTCATCTTGCTTAAGGCGTTACTCTGTTTTTAACTTAATACTCTAGATGCATGCTGGATAGCGGTCGATGAGTGGAGTAATAGTAGTAGATGCAGAATCGTTTCGGTCTACTTGTCTCGGATGTGATGCCTATATACATGATCATACCTAGATATTCTCATAACTATGCTCAATTCTGTCAATTGCTCAACAGTAATTTGTTCACCCACCGTAGAATACTTATGCTTTTGAGAGAAGCCACTAGTGAAACCTATGGCCCCCGGGTCTCTTTCTCATCATATCAATCTCCATCACTTTATTATTGCTTTGCTTTTACTTTGCTTACTTTGCATATTTATACCAAAAATACCAAAAATATTATTTATCATCTCTATCAGATCTCACTTTCGTAAGTGACCGTGAAGGGATTGACAACCCCTAAGCGCGTTGGTTGCGTTGAGCTGTTGTTTTTGTGTAGGTACGAGGGACTCGAGCGTAGCCTCCTACTGGATTGATACCTTGGTTCTCAAAAACTGAGGGTAATACTTACGCTACTTTTGTAACACCCCGGATGTAATTTACCTTATATGTATCCCAACTCTTGCCGTTTTCGGCGCTAAGTTATTTTATTTTCCTTGGGTTCAGGTTTTTGTCTCCGTGTGTTGATGCCTTTGTCATGCATCTCATATCATGTCATCATGTGCATTGCATTTGCATACGTGTCCGTCTCATGCATCCGAGCATTTTCTCCGTTGTCCATTTTGCATTCCGGCGCTCCTATCTCCTCCAGTGCTCCTTTCTACCTCTTTTCATGTGTGGGGGTTAAACATTTCCGGATTGGACCGAGACTTGTCATGCAGCCTTGGTTTACTACCTGTAGACCGCCTGTCAAGTTTCGTGTCATTTGGACTTCGTTTGATACTCCAATGGTTAACCGAGGGACCGAAAAGGCCTCGTTTGTGTTGCAGTCCAACACCCTTCCGATTTGGCCCAAAACCCACCAAAACCCTCTCCATCATCTAGAGCGTTTGATCACGATCGCGTGGCTGCAAACCGCACCTCATTTGGACTCGCCTAGCTCCCTCTACCTATAAATATAGATCCCCTCCGTGAAATCACGGTTGAAACCCTAGAAAACCACACCCGCCGCCGTCGGACATGTCCAGCACCAGCCGGACAACTTCGCGCCGCCGCCCGCAGCCTATGGGCGC
>NC_041392.1:485606796-485633899 GCF_002162155.2 Triticum dicoccoides | reverse complement strand
CTCGCCACCGCGCCCCGCCACTGGCCCCCGCGGCCCATCCGCCTCCCTGCCGCCCGACACTTGCCGCGCCGCCTCCCCGTCTACTGCACCGCCGCCCGGAGCTCCGCGCCGGCCACCGCCGCCATCGCCGCCGACCAGCCGGCACCGTCGCTGCCAGGCGTCCTGCACGCCACCCCGCACCGTGGGCGCCGCCCCGCAGACAACCGCGCCCCGGCGCACCTCCGCCACGTCGGCATCGCCCCTCGCCGCCCCGGCGTCCTCCTCCGACCGGCGTGCCCGCCAAGTCCGGCGACGTCGAGCTCGTTTTCCGGCGAACCTCGGTGACCGCGCCTGCTACAGTGATCCGGATCTGGATCTGAGATTCGAGACGGTTGACTTTCCTCCCGAAACCCTAATTTTTAGCAAACTTCGGCATGCTATAACTCCGCATCCGTAGCTCCGATTTGCGCGTGTAGCATATCAAAATGTTCGTCTCAGAGAGTACATCATTTCATCTTATTGCATCATTTTCATTTGAGGTCATCATGATGTCCAAAATGTTGTTGGAAAAGGGCTATATGATATAATTGTCAGATCTGTTTCATCAAATGGATATTTGTCATTTTTGCCATGATTAATGTGTGCATGATATGCTCCTGAGCTCTACATGAGTTTTGTTATATGCCATGCCATCTTTACAGAGGTGCTTACCATGTATTTTTGTGATATGTGTAGTGACTAGCACAAGCTTGCAAAGTAGTGCATTCGTTAATACTGATATCAGGGACTTAGAATTTCTCCAAGTCCTTGTTCTGTTTTTGTCATTATGTCATATGTTCATGTTTTTCCTTGTGATCCGTGCCTTTTGTGAGGATGATCAGTAAGGATGATTTGTTAATATTGTGGTGCTCTATCCATCCATGTCTTTGTTTGCATTTATGGAGCACGCTAGCTTGAGTCAATCGAGCTCTACTTTTGCTATTTCGTAAATCCTGACAGATTGTTGACTTGTTAGCGATTTTGCCGAGGATGTTGTTATTGATCCGTGCATGCTATGTTGTTGTTCTTGCCATGTATATCTTCTATGATATGTATTCTTGATGGTTGTATGCTTAGTTTGTCATGCCATGCTCTGTAGTGAGTGCACCGAGCTCGTAAACATGCCTACTCGTTAACAGATTTGCATGCTCCAGTTTTTCACAAAGTCTGTAATCTGTTTATGTTTTTGCCATGTTCACATGCGTGCAATTGTATTTTCTGATCCCTTTTGGCTCAAGGTCACTAATGTACTTTTGTTAAGTGTTTTGAGTAGCTTCATGCCATGCCTTTCTTTGCCATGTTAAGTTCCTGTAGCATATAGTTTTCATGCTCCAAAGTGTGCCACCTGATGTTAAATTCCAGACTTGTGTTAATTTCACTAAGTCTGAAACCTATTATCATTTGCACTTTTGCCATGCTTGTTTGAACCTGTTAATGGATGAATTGGCCGTAGCTCAGTGTTCATCTTTTTTCAAGCATCATGAGTGGATCCCTTCCATGTATTTTGTTGTCATGTTTGAGTGCTGTAGCATATTTATCTTGATGCATTTAGATGGCTACTTGCTGATTATCGCAGACCGGTGCCATATTTGTTTTGCTTGCCATTTCCAAACCGTGCATCTGATTCTGGTGATCTTTATATCGATTTCAACCGAAATCACCTCACCTTTCCAGTGGCACTCTTGGATTTGCAAGTTGAGGCCAGGTTCAATCACTCCTTGTCAAATCTTGCATATGCATCACATACCGCATCCCGCATAGCATACCATGTTTGCATCATGTTGTTCGAGCATTGCACGTGGTTGATCGTGTTCCTTTTGCTTGTTTGTCTTGTTTGGGTAGAGCCGGAAGACGAGTTCGCTAACGAGGAGCCCGTTGAGTTTTCTTACGAGGATCAAGTCAACTCTGACAACTTTGCAGGCAAGATGATCATACCCTCGAAATCACTTCTATCTTTGCTTGCTAGATGCTCGCTCTTTTGCTATGCCTATGCTACGATGCCTACCACTTGCTTAACATGCCTCCCAAATTTCCATGTCAAACCTCTAACCCACCATGTCCTAGAAAACCGTTGTTTGGCTATGTTACCGCTTTGCTCAGCCCCTCTTATAGCATTGCTAGTTGCAGGTGAAGATTGGAGATCGTTCCTTGTTGGAACATTGTTTATTGTTGGGATATCACTATATTATCTTGTTATCTTAATGCCCCTATATACTTGGTAAAGGGTGGAAGGCTCGGCCTTTTGCCTAGTGTTTTGTTCCACTCTTGCCACCCTAGTTTCCGTCATATCGGTGTTATGTTCCCGGATTTTTGCGTTCCTTACGCGGTTGGGTTATAATGGGAACCCCTTGACAGTTCGCCTTGAATAAAACTCTTCCAGCAATGCCCAACATTGGTTTTACCATTCGCCACCTAGCCTTTTTCCCTTGGGTTTCGCGGACTCAAGGATCATCTTTATTTTTAACCCCCCGGGCCAGTGCTTCTCTAAGTGTTGGTCCAACTGAGCGATGTCCGGAGCTACAAGGGGCAACTCTGGGCTGGCCTACCCGACGTCTGGCTCATCTGAGTGTGCCCTGAGAACGAGATATGTGCAGCTCCTATCGGGATTTGTCGGCTCATTCGAGTGGTGTTGCTGGACTTGTTTTACCATTGTCGAGGATGTCTTGTAGAACCGGGATGCCGAGTCTGATCGGAATGTCTCGGGAGAAGGAATATCCTTCGTTGACCGTGAGAGCTTGTGATGGGCTAAGTTGGGACTCCCCTGCAGGGTTTTGAACTTTCGAAAGCCGTGCCCGCGGTTATGGGCAGATGGGAATTTGTTAATGTCCGGTTGTAGATAACATGAAACCTAACTTAATTAAAATGAATCAACCGCGTGTGTAACCGTGATGGTCTCTTCTCGGCGGAGTCCGGGAAGTGAACACGGTGTTGGAGTAATGTTTGACGTAGGTTGTTATAGGATTACTTCTTGATCATAGTTCTTCGTTCGTGCTTTGCCTTCTCTTCTCGCTCTCTTTTGCGAACAGGTTAGCCACCATATATGCTAGTCTCTTGCGGCAGCTCCACATATTACCTTGCCTTACCTATAAGCTTAAATAGTCTTGATCGCGAGGGTGCGAGATTGCTGAGTCCCCGTGACTCACAGATTCCTTCCAAACCAGATGCAGGGACCGACGATACCGTTCCAGATGATGCGCTTGAGCTCAAGTGGGAGTTCGACGAAGACTCTCGCCGTTACTACGTGTCTTTCCCAGATGATCAGTAGTGGTCCCCAGTTGGGGCGATCGGGACTGTGTCGCATGTTGGGGTTGATCTTTTATTTTGGTATCATAGTCGGACCATGAGTGTATTGGATGATTGTAATGTTATTCATGTATTTGTGTGACGTGGCGAGTGTAAGCCAACTATGTACCTTTTCCCCCTATTATCTATTTGCATGGGTTGTTGTGAAGATTACCTTACTTGCGACATTGCTTTCAATGCGGTTATGCCTCTAAGTCGTGCTTCGACACGTAGGAGATATAGCCACATCGAGGGCGTAACAACTTTGCTGCATCATCCCTTCCTCTTCGGGGAAATCCAACACAGTGCTCAAGAGGTAGCAGCAATCCAACACTGTTTTTCATGGTGTGGTACCTGGCAAGTCGGCATACCCAATTGGCAAGATTGAACTGGAAGTAGCCTTTGGGGATGAATATGATTCTAGAGCGGAGAAATTAACCTTTGAGGTGGTTAAGATCAAAAGCCCATATCATGCTTTGTTTGGACGGCCGGCTTACGCCAAGTTCATGGCTCGGCCCTGTTATGTGTATCTGCAGCTCAAGATGTCGGGTTATAAGAGCACCATTACAGTACATGGAAGCCGGAAAATAGCCCTGGAGTGTGAAGAAGGAGATGCTGCATATGTTGAGTCTGTTTGTGCAACAGAGGAGGTAAAGTTTTATAAAGATAATGTTGACCCGACAGACATGACATCTTTAAAGAAGCCAACGACGGAGCATGAACCAGTGTTGAAATTCAAGTCAGCGGATGACACCAAGACGGTTGATTTTGTGCCCGGCGACTCATCCAAGTAGTTCATCATTAGTGCCAACTTGGATCCAAAATAGGAAAGCACGCTCATCGAGTTCATCCGTGAGAATCGGGACATCTTTGCATGGAAACCTTCTGACATGCCGGGTGTCCCGAGAGAACTCGCTGAGCACACTCTCAATATTGATCCAAAGTTCAAGCCGGTCAGGCAATTTCTCTAGCGATTCAATGAGGAAAGGTGCAAGGCCATTGGAGAAGAGGTGGCCCGGCTCTTGGCGGCCGGGTTCATTGTGGAAGTCTTTCACCCAGAGTGGTTGGCCAACCCGGTGCTTGTACTCAAAAAGAACGACACCTGGCGTATGTGTGTGGATTGCACCGATTTAAACAAGGCTTGTCCGGCTGACCCTTTTGCTCTCCCCCGTATTGATCAGATCATCGATGCTACGGCGGGTTGCGCACGTTTGAGTTTTCTGGATGCTTATTCAGGTTATCATCAGATCAAGATGGCAGTCAAGGAACAGGAGAAGATAGCTTTCATCACTCCGTTGGGAGCCTTCTGCTATGTGTCTATGCCCTTCGGGCTCAAGAGTGCCTAGGCAACTTATCAACGGTGTATGCAGAATTGCCTTCATAATCAGATTGGGCCTAATGTTCATGCTTATGTGGATGATATAGTGGTAAAGTCCAGGAAAGAGGAAACCTTGGTCACAGATCTGAAAGAGACCTTTGATAACCTCCGGGTCTACAAAATGATGCTTAACCCGGCCAAGTGTGTTTTTGGAGTCCCAGCTGGCAAGCTCTTGGGTTTGTTGGTGTCCAACCGAGGTATTGAAGCTAACCCGGAGAAGATTAAGGCAATCGCATCCCTGGCCAAACCAACATGCATCAATGACGTTCAACGGCTGGTGGGTCGTGTTGCTGCTTTAAGCCAGTTCATAAGCCATTTAGGGGAGAAGGCGATGCCTTTGTATCAGATGATGAAGAAAACGGATGATTTCGTTTGGAGCGATGTTGCGAACTCTGCTTTTGAGGATATGAAGAAACAGCTTGCTGAGCCGCCGGTCCTTGCTGCTCCAGTTGAGAAAGAGCCACTATTTTTATACGCAGCCGCCAACTCATGGGTTGTTAGTGTGGCAATTGTGGTGGAGCGTAAGGAGGTTGGAAAGGAACATCCGGTTCAACGGCCGGTTTACTACGTCAGTGAGGTGTTGATTGAGTCTAAACAACGATATCCACATTGGCAGAAGCTCGTGTATGGGGTGTTCATGGCGAGCCGGAAGCTCAAACATTACTTTCAGGGTCACCCAATCACTGTGGTTAGCTCTGCTCCTTTGGGAGACATCATTCAAAATAGAGAAGCCACTGGACGAGTCGCCAAGTGGGCCATTGAGCTTGGGTCTCATGGGTTGAAGTATGTACCACGTACTGCGATCAAGTCTCAAGCACTGGTTGACTTTATTAATGACTGGATAGAGATGCAGATGCCGGAGGAGAAACCAGACAACACATATTGGACTATTCACTTTGATGGGTCGAGACAGTTGGAAGGCTCGGGGGCTGGAGTTGTTTTAACCTCCCCTCGAGGTGACAAATTTTGTTATGTGTTGCGGCTGATGTTTCCTTGCACTAACAACGTGGCAGAATATGAAGCGTTGCTCCATGGTCTTCGAATGGCCAAAGAGATGAGCCTGAGTTGGGTCCGGTGTCTTGGCGACTCAGATTTGGTAGCTCAATAGGTGCCAGGCAAGTGGGATTCCTAAGATCCTCTCATGGTGGCTTATCGCCGCGAAGTTGATGCTGTTGCAGGGCATTTTAAAGGTTATCATGTGGAGCACATTGACCGTAGGAAGAACAAAGCGGCTGATGCTTTAAGCCGGTTGGGATCTCAATGTAAGCCGGTGCCACCTAACACCTTTTTGGATATTTTGCATAACCCGTCTGTTAAGTTACCTACAGAAGAAGATCTAGCCGTTCCTGACCCAGAGGCGCAGTTGGTGGAGGCTCTTCGCTTCATCCCAGATTGGACAGTGCCGTTCTTGGCTTACATGACCCGGGGCGAGCTGCCAGCGGATGAGACCCTAGCCCGACAGATAACTCGGCGGTCTAAGTCAATGACGATTTCTGATGGAGAACTATACCATCGCATCGTCTCTGGAGCGTTTCAGTGGTGTGTTTCCCCTGAAGAAGGCCAAGAAATACTTCGTGAGATCCATGAAGGCGATTGTGGTCATCACGCCGAGTCAAAATCTCTGGTGGCCAAAGCTTTTCGTCATGTTTTTTACTGGTTGACGGCTCACGCTGATGCAGAAGATCTGGTCACTAGATGTGATGGATGTCAAAAATTCGCACGACGGGCACATGTGCCAGCTCAAGAGCTGTGGATGATTCCAATCACTTGGCCATTTACAGTCTGGGGGCTTGACATGGTTGGACCTTTCAAAAGGTCTAAGGATAAAAAGACACATCTTTTAGTGGCAGTTGACAAATTCACAAAGTGGGTTGAGGCAGAACCAGTGAGTAAGTGTGATGCGGCCACAATGGTTCAGTTCATGAAAAAGGTGATCTTCCGTTTTGGTTTTCCACACAGCATTATCATTGACAATGGCACTAATCTATCCCAAGGGGCTATGGAGGAGTTCTGTCAGCGCAAGCATATCCGGCTTGATGTTTCTTCTGTAGCTCGTCCTCAATCCAATGGTCAGGCTGAGAGAGCAAATCAGGAAATCTTAAAAGGTCTCAAGCCTGAGTTTTCGAATACAGTAGGTATAACACCAATATAAATAAAGAATGAGCTCATTACAGTACCTTGAAGTGGTCCTTTGTTTTTTTCACTAACGGAGCTCACGAGATTTTCTACTTTAAGTTTTGTGTTGTGAAGTTTTCAAGTTTTGGGTAAAGATTTGATGGATTATGGAACAAGGAGTGGCAAGAGCCTAAGCTTGGGGATGCCCATGGCACCCCCAAGATAATCTAAGGACACCTAAAAGCCAAAGCTTGGGGATGCCCCGGAAGGCATCCCCTCTTTCGTCTACTTCTATCGATAACTTTACTTGGAGCTATATTTTTATTCCCCACATGATATGTGTTTTGCTTGGAGCTTCTTGTATGATTTGAGTAATCTGTAGCTAGCGCAAGATCTGGAACCCCAAAAATTCTAAAATAAATTGCTGAACGTGAGGAATTTATCTATTAATCATCTGCAAAAAGAATTAACTAAATGTCACTTTCCAAATAAAAATGACATCAGTTCTCGTGAGCGCTAAAGTTTCTGTTTTTTACAGCAAGTTCAACAAGACTTTCCCCAAGTCTTCCCAACGGTTCTGCTTGGCACAAACACTAATTAAACACAAAAAACACAACCAAAATAGAGCCTAGATAAATTATTTATTAGATAACAGCAAGGAAAAATATTGGGTTGTCTCCCAATAAGCGCTTTTCTTTAAAGCCTTATAGCTAGGCATTGATAATTTTAATGATGCTCACATGAAAGACAAGAATTGAAGCACAAATAGAGCATCATAAAACACGTGAAAAACTCATCTAATTCTAACATACTTCCTATGCATAGGCATCCTATAGGCAAACAAATTATCAAGGCAAGTAAAAACTAGCATATGCAAGGAAGCGGAAAGAAACAATAGCAATCTCAACATAACGAGAGGTAATTTAGTAACATGAAAATTTCTACCACCATATTTTCCTCTCTCATAATAATTGCATGTGAGATCATAAGAAAATTCAATAAAATAGCTATCACATAAAATATTTTCAACACGATCCACATGCATGCAAAGTTGACATTCTTCCAAAATAGTGGGATTATAATTAACTAAAGTCATGTCCTCTTCAAACCCACTTTTATCAATATTGCAAACACTATTATCAATCTCATATTCATCATGGGGCTTAAATAAATTTTCAAGATCATAAGAAGAATCACCCCAATCATGATCATTGCAACAAGTAGAGGACATAGCAAAACTAGCATCCCCAAGCTTAGGGTTTTGCATATTATTAGCACAATTGACATCAAGAGAATTTATAGTAAAATCATTGCAATCATGCTTTTTATTCAAAGATCTATCATGAATCACTCCATAAAGTACTTCATCACAATTTTCAGATTCATGAATTTCAAGCAAAACTTCATAAAGATAATCTAGTGCACAAAACTCACTAGCAATTGGTTCATCATAATTGGATCTCTTAAAAAGATTAGCAAGCGGATGAGGATCCATAGGTCTTAGGTTCTCTGTTTAGTAATAAATAAACAACTATTCCAACCATTCGAACAAACAAGAAACGGGAAACAGAGGCAAATAGAGAAAGAGAGGGAGGATAGAGAGAGGGTAAATAAAACAGCAAGGGAGAAGTGGGGAAGAGGAAAACGAGAGGCAAATGGCAAATAATGTAATGCGGGAGATAAGGGTATGTGATGGGTACTTGGTATGTTGACTTTTGCGAAGACCTCCCCGACAACGGCGCCAGAAATCCTTCTTGCTACCTCTTGAGCATTGCGTTGGTTTTCCCCGAAGAGGAAGGGATGATGCAGCAAAGTAGCGTAAGTATTTCCCTCAGTTTTTGAGAACCAGGTATCAATCTAGTAGGAGGCTACGCGCGAGTCCCTCGTACCTGCACAGAACAAATAAATCCTCGCAACCAACACAAATAGGGGTTGTCAATCCCTATAAGGCCACCTACAAGAGTGAGATCTGATAGATATGATAAAGATAATATTTTTGGTATTTTTGTGATAAAGATACAAAGTAAAATAAAGGCAAAGTACATAGCAAAGGAAATAACTAAGTAGTAGGAGATCAATATGATAAAGATAGACCCGGGGGCCATAGGTTTCACTAGTGGCTTCTCTCGAGAGCATAAGTATTCTACGGTGGGTGAACAAATTACTGTTGAGCAATTCACAGAATTGAGCATAGTTATGAGAATATCTAGGTATGATCATGTATATAGGCATCACGTCCGAGACAAGTAGACCGACTCCTGCCTGCATCTACTACTATTACTCCACTCATCGACCGCTATCCAGCATGCATCTAGAGTATTAAGTTAAAAATAGAGTAACGCCTTAAGCAAGATGACATGATGTAGATGGATAGACTCATGCAATATGAAGAAAACCCCATCTTGTTATCCTCGATGGCAACAATACAATACGTGCCTTGCTGCCCCTACTGTCACTGGGAAAGGACACCGCAAGATTGCACCCAAAGCTAAGCACTTCTCCCATTGCAAGAAAGATCAATCTACTAGGCCAAACCAAACTGATAATTCGAAGAGACTTGCAAAGATAACAATCATACATAAAAGAATTCAGAGAAGATTCAAATATTATTCATAGATAGACTTGATCATAAACCCACAATTCATCGGTCTCAACAAACACACCGCAAAAAGAAGATTACATCGAATAGTTCTCCACAAGAAAGGGGGAGAACACTGTATTGAGATCCAAAAAGAGAGAAGAAGCCATATAGCTACTAACTATGGACCCGTAGGTCTGAGGTAAATTACTGACACTTCATCGAAGGGGCTATGGTGTTGATGTAGAAGCCCTCCGTGATCGATGCCCCCTCTGGCGGAGCTCCGGAACAGGCCCCAAGATGGGATCTTGTGGATACAGAAAGTTACGGTGGTGGAATTAGGGTTTTGGCTCCGTATCTGATCGTTTGGGGTACGTGGATATATATAGGAGGAAGGAGTACATCGGTGGAGCAACAGGGGGGCCACGAGGGTGGAGGGCGCGCCTGGGGTAGGCAGGCGCCCCCCTACCTCGTGGCCTCCTATTTCCTTTCTTGACGTAGGGTCCAATTCTCCTGGGTCTTATTCGTTGAGAAAATCACGTTCCCGAAGGTTTCATTCTATTTGGACTCCGTTTGATATTCCTTTTCTTCGAAACCCTAAAACAGGCAAAAAACAACAATTCTGGGATGGGCCTCTGGTTAATAGGTTAGTCCAAAAAATAATATAAAAGTGGATAATAAAGCCCAATAATGTCCAAAACAGTAGATAATATAGCATGGAGCAATCAAAAATTATAGATACGTTGGAGACGTATCAGTGACCTGGTGCTCCGGCTCATCCAGGATGTGTCAGACTTGGTTCTCATCATGTACACATGAGCCACCGGCTCTCATCATGTACATACTTTGAGGTTGTATATACTATGATAAGTAATAAAGCAGGACCATCGGTCTCTTTTCTTTTCAAAGATTACGCATCTTTACTATTTTTTACTACTGTTTTCAAATGACTATTAAGGAGCTGATCATATTTGAATCAAGTCTAACCTTTTTTGGTCCGGCTTATGATCGTATATGAATCTAGCTGCAAACTATCAAGGTTACTTGGGGGCTTCCTATTCAAACATAGGTCGTATTCGAACCAAAGAGAACATAGCTGCCGTAACCCTCTTGATCGGCTCAAAGCCAAACTCACTAGGGGGCTTCTTGATCGTATTCGAATCATAGCTTAACCCATTTTGGGTCCGACTTGGATCGTATTTGAATCAGGGTCGTTAAAAACCTCTCAAGGTCATTTGGGGGCTTCCTGTTTAAACATAGGTCGTATTCGAACCAAAGAGAACATAGCTGTCGGTACCCTCTTGATCGGTGCAACGCCAAAGCCACTGGGGGCTATATGATCATATTCGAATCTTAGCTTAACCCCATTGGTCTGGTTTACTGATCGTATTCGAATCAGAAAACCCCCAACCTTTAGTTACAAGGCTAATTTTGTTTACCACCTGTTATTTATCTTATTGGTTTTTTGTTGTCTCAATTTCAAAATAATCAATCATGGTCTTTTCACCGGCTTGACTATTTGAAAACAAGCCGCCAGGGCATGATAATCATTAGGTATTCAGAAGCATTGACTTCTCGCAAAGACTTGATTATCAACCTCATCACCCGGGTCATATAAACCGGTGGTCCAGAGGTCAAAGATACAGGTATGGCTATTGTTTATGAACAGTTTCCTTCTGTATTAATCAAAGGTTATTTCAACCTTGTTTTGTTTTTACGTCTGGGTCTATTTTCTACTATGATAAAAATATTGGCTATAAACCGGCTGTTCTGACCCGTTCGGTACTAAGCCGCCAAGCTAGTTTTTCCCTTTTATCTACGGGAAACAGAGCGGAAATATTGCAGGGACAACCATAAATATGATGCATATATTGACATCAGCAAACACAGAATCACACACGGTGTCTTATGCGCGATGGCATAGGCAAATTATGCAGTGTTTTCACAGCTAATCTATTACAAGGCTTTTAAAAGCCCATGAAGATGGTCTTCACTCCTCCCTCGCCGGCTCACCGCCTTCTGCTAATTGGAAGTTAGGTTTTGACCAGTCAAAATCGTCTACAGCAGTAAATTCCGCTTCTTCATCAATCAAGCCGGCCGGATCAATATCCGGAGCAAATGTATGTTGACGAACCGGCGGGATAAGGTCGGTCACTTTGTAGGAGGGATTCGCCATCTTCTTATTGTCCAAGTCAAAATCCGGCTGGTATTTATCGATATTTGTTTCATCTCCAAGAATGGTGGCTTGAGGTCGCACCTCCCTCATGCAAGCAACGAAGTCATCCTGTTCAAACAATGACCCGTCTTCCTTTACCGTAGGGTACCCTCTGGCTACATCCGCCGGGTCTAGATCTGGCACCCAAGCCTTGGACCGGCTTAGGGCAGTTAAAGCCCCGGCTCTAGCATAGGAGCGCTTGACTTCTTGGAACCTGGCGGGTAAGATTGACATCTTCTTTAAGACATCACTGAGCCGGTTGGGTCCTTGATTGGCAGGAGAGATAGCGGCAAGTGCCCGTTGTGCGCCAATGTACAATTGCTCCACTAAGGTATACGCCGCCTTCAGTTTAGTCACGTTGTCTTGGCTCAGGTTCTTGCTTTGTGGGCCTGCACATGTTTTTTAAACAAAGGGTCAGCTAGCTGTTTGTATTTCGGGTCAAAAGAAGGTCAAAACGGTCAGTACAGATGACTTACCGAAGATGGCGGACACCATTTGAGACACCCGGTCTTTTATTTTGGCTAGCTCCATAGTAACCTCTTCAAGAGTTGCTTCAGCTTTTTCGGTGCATTCTGTCAGCAGCGTTTTCTCTTCAGCCCAGGTTTTCTTCTTAGCGGCCAAGCTGGTTCTCAATTGCTCCGTCTCAGCAAGACTTAATTGCAGTTTGGAGTCAGCAGACTTGATTTCTGCCTCCTGATCCGTCATCCGGGTCTTTGCATCAGTTAATTGCGAGCTTAGTTCAGATAAGGCATTCTACAAAACATACACAGGTGTGTCAAGGTTTCAATTAAAGTTCAAAGAGTCAAGATTCAAGTCTCAAGTACTTTGCACTGCAAAACCACTTGACACTTGGGGGCTAATGTATGCCAAAACAAATTCTTATGACTATACTATACTTCAAGTCCCAAGTACCTTACAAAGTAACATCACTTGGCACTTGGGGGCTAATGTATGATATTCAGCAAGTATCTCAAGGTTAAGCCGGACTACAATATTTGTTGAGTTCGACACAAGACAGTTATGAAATTCAAAGTACCGGCTCATTTATGGTCAAGTGAACCGGCCCTTGGGGACTACCGGTGAAGTTTATTCTATTCTATTGGACTCCAGAAATATCTAAAGGTAAAGCTTTAGCCTATATCATAAATCTACAGATCATTCAAGGTGTTATCATAATCTGAAGACTTGGGGGCTGGTAGAACATAAGTAAGCCGGCAGAGCATACCTCATACTTCAGCTGCAACTGCTTGACCATTTCGATTTCTGAGTCACGGCTGGAGTGCACATGGCTCAGATAGCCAGACAATATGTCGTTGGCGTTCAGATGGCTATAATGAGAAATGTCAAAATGCACTTTTTGTCTCTCTAAAGCCTCTTGTTTAGCCGTGTGACGAGCCAACATGGTGGGATTCCCCGGCTCAACAAAGCGTCTTCCAGTAATCAGAATGTCCTGGGCAGACAGCAATGGCGGATTGGCTGAGCTGGATGGTCTGGTAATAGAGGGATTAACGATGGTAGTGTCAGCTGACGACTCAGGAGGGTCTGGTTGAGTATTGGCAGCCGGGTCTTCTGGTGCTTCCATCTGAGGGGGAGAAGGTGGCATGGTCGGTTCACATGCAAGAACTGGCGGGTCTTCCACCGGCCTGGTCACCTTGGCCTTCTTGGATTTGGCTTGGCCACTAAGAAAGATATTATGAAACAGTCAGTATAAAAAAAGCAGTTTGAAAGACACGGAGGAAAGATGTTTTCTTCCTTACCCAGGGGCAGTCTTAAAGGCCGGGAATTGAGTTTGAGATGAGTCGCTAGAAGAGCGGGACACCTCCTGCAAAGATAAAATAAAGTTAGTAATACAAGGGAGAAGATCCATTAATGGAAATTAAAAACCGAAGGACTAAACCTCATTATGGCGCTTTTGAGGAGTTTGTTGAAGAACAGCAGGCGGTTCATCGATGTTCCGGGCCTGTCGGCGGCTCTCATGTTGCTACTTTTTCAAAAGAAAATTAGGGTCCAGATAAGCCAAACGGTGTGAAAACCTTACTTTCCGGGTAACGACTCGAAGTTTCTGTCTTGGCAAATGGGCTGAGTCGGAGGAAATAGTTACCTCTTCTTCCACGGCCTGACTGGCCCCCGTGTTGTCCTGGCAATGATCAGTGTTAATAAGATTGTTAAAAAGCTGGCCAAGGGAGTCAAGGGCTACCTCCTACTCATAAGTATCATCATCAAGTTTCAACAGATCTTCAGCGGTGCTTTTCTTCTTAGATCTCCGGGTCGTCTTCTTGGCGGTTATGGCGGCGGCTCTGGCTTTCTTGGCGGCTTCGTGATCGTACTTGGCTTTCCAAAAATCAGATTTGGACTATAAACAAACAAGCAAGATGAAAGGTCATGCAAATATTTAAAATAGCTGAGGAAAATGCAAAGAGGAAGAGAGCAGAGGTTCTTTACCTCTGGCACCGGGTTAAGCTTGCAGAAAGGGTTTAACCCGACTTTACTGCAGTCTTCGTATTTACCGTTCACCAGAAGAGTTGACATTGGAACAATATCTTCTTCCGTTAATTGAACAGAGCTGTGATGAAGAGAGTCATCTGGGCCTCCGCCATATTCGTAGATCAGTTTGGATCGGCGGCTTAGAGGGATGACCCGCCACGCAACCAAGCAATGGGTTTAAGTCAACTCTGGTTAACCGTTCCCTAATAAAGTGTTAATCCTTTTAATGGACAGTATCAGCTTCTTGCGTTTGGCAGCAGTAAGCTTGTCAGGGAGCATGAATTTGGAGTCAAGACGCTCGGCGCGATAACCCGGCAGTGGCTTCTCGTTTGCTGGTGAAGTGTCTTGACAATAGAACCAAGTCTGATTCTAGTCTTTTGGATGACTCCACAAGACTATGAGGGGGAAGACATCGCCCTTTCGACGCTGAATTGAGATGCCTCCAAGCTCCAAGCTAAGGCCGTTGGTGCACTTGTTCTACCAGTTCAGATAAAAATACTCTCTAAAGAGTTCCACGGTCGGCTCTTCCTGAAGGTACACCTCACAGAGCACTTGGAAGTTGCAGATATTGGATATGGAATTGGGCCCGATATCTTGAGGGTGGAGTTTGAAAAAATGGAGGACATCTCTGAAGAACTTTGAGCCGGGCGGTGAGAAGCCACGGTTCATGTGGTCAGAAAAGGCAATGACTTCACCATCTCTTGGATTGGGCCATTCTTCGTCCGGGTCAGGTGCACGATAAGACATGACATTTTTTCCTGGCAAAAATCCTATGGAGAAGAACTCCTTCAAATTTTCCTCAGTCACGGTTGAGGGAACCCAGTTGCAGACAGTCGGCGCTTTGGACGGCATGATGTTCAAAAATGAACTGAAAGGAAGGCAACATGCCGGTTCAATTAAATGATAATGGTGAAAGTAAATGATGATGATGATACAGGGGAGTAATGGCGGCTTAAATAAGGGCTAATGTCATATAAGCAAAAGTAAGCCGGCACAGTAAGCCGCCATGAATATAGATGTTTGAGAAAGCAGATTCAGCTAAGTGTTGAGACAAACAAGTTTCCCAAATTGCTTGGTATTATTCCAGATCAAATGGCTGTTCAAAATGGAAAAATTCTAGACCTAAAAGTTTAGCGCACATGAATTTTTAAGTCCTAATGAGGCCCTAGATTGGGGAAAAGGGATCTACCAGTGTCAAGAGCAAGCACAAAACAACTACCGCATAAGCATACATGTCTTTTTGGATCAAGAAGAGGCGGCAGTGGAAGAACTGTGAAGAACCGCGAAGAACTACGAAGAACATGCAGGAAAACCTAGAAGCTCTAAATGCGGATCTGAGGAATGGTGGGCGAATACTCACGGCCACGGATCATCCACAGAAGATCGCCGCTGTTCTCTGAACCGATTCTGGTTGATGCAGCGGCGAAAGTCGTCGACGACAAGATGCTCTGCGTTGGCGGCGGGGCTCGAGCTGCAGTGGAGTTGCGAGAGGAAGAAGACGAAGAAGAGAGAGGAATGAGAAAAGACCAGGGCGTGCCTATTTATAAGGGGATAAGCCAACAGGCGGGTGCGAAAATTGAGGGAGACCCAAATAATGGTTATCTAACTAAATGGACGCCTCGATTCTCGGAAGGCATTAAAGATGAAGATACATTGGGAGATGACATCATGAAAGTTTTTCGTGTTTTCAAGAGATGACGTCATGGCGGGTTACAAAAACCTCCGCGAGGATAAGATGGATTTTGTTTAAGTGTTGATGATTGACAAAGAACAAAGTTCGAAGTCAACCTAGGGCCTAATGTTGGGGATATAGCTATCAGTTATGACCCGCCCAGGAGGGGCCGGGTCAGCCCCAATGGAGGGTCACAAAGGAAGCCCACTAGACATTCAAGGCGATAGTTTATTAAATCTTACAGAAGGCCTAAAGGCCTAGAGGCAGTTTAAGGCCCAATATTGTAAACCGCCGTATGTAAGGAAAGACTTGTAAGGAAAGGAATGTAAAAGAAGTCACCAAGCCAGACACGATTTATGAGCCGGCCGGGACTTTGTAGGCCACGAGGCATCAACCCGTGTATATAAGGGGACGACCCGGTGGCGGCTTAGGGCAAGGAACAAGAGATCGATAGCCAAGCCGGCGAACTAGCCTCTTGGTGATCGAAACCCCAACAATATCAACACAACTAGACGTAGGCTTTTACCTTCATCGTAAGGGGCCGAACTAGTACAAAACCTCTCGTGTCCTTTGTCCCGATTAACCCCTTTAAGCTTCCTAGTTGCGATGGACCTACGACTAAGTCCTTCTGCTAGAACATCTGCCATGACAATTCCACGACAAGGGGGCTCCTAAGTCGGGGAAGGCTCTGATACCAACTTGTAACACCCACGATGCGGCTATATCTCCCACGTGTCAGAGCATGACTTGGAGGCATAACCGCATAGTAGGCATGTCACAAGAGGGGTAATCTTTACACATCCCTTGTACTGAATAAGAAAGGGATAAATAGTTGGCTTACAATCGCCACTTCACGCAATACATAAATATAACATTACATCATCCAGAATACAATCAAGGTACGACTACGGAACCAAATAAAGAAAGACAACCCCAAATGCATAGATCCCCGATCGCCCCAACTGGGCTCCTCTACTGATCGTCCAGAAAGGAAACATAGTAACGTCCCGAATCCTCGTCGAACTCCCACTTGAGTTCGGTCGTGTCCCCTGCACTGGCATCATCGGCACCTGCATCTGGTTTTGGAAGTAATCTGTGAGTCACGGGGACTCAGCAATCTGACACCCTCGCGATCAAGACTATTTAAGCTTATGGGTAGGAAAAGGTAGTGAGGTGGAGCTGCAACACACACTAGCATATATGGTGGCTAACTTACACAAATGAGAGCGAGAAGAGAAAGCAAAGCATGGTCGAGAAGCTATAAAGATCAATAAGTGATCCTGAAACTAACTTACGTTCAAGCATAACACGAGACCGTGTTCTCTTCCTGGACTCCGCCGAAAAGAGACCATCACGGCTACACACGCGGTTGATTCATTTTAATTAAGTTAAGTGTCAAGTTTTCTACAACCGGATATTAACAAATTCCCATCTGCCCATAACCACGGGCACGGCTTTCGAAAGTCCAAAACCCTGCAGGGGTGTCCCAACTTAGCCCATCACAAGCTCTCACGATCAATCAAGGATATTCCTTCTCCCAGGAAGACCCGATAAGACTTGGAATCCCGGTTACAAGACATTTCGACAATGGTAAAACAAGACAAGCAAAGCCACCTGAATGTGCCGACACATCCCGATAGGAGTTGCACATATCTCGTTCTCAGAGAACACCGGATTGTCCAAACTTCCGGTAGGCCAGCCCAGAGTTGCCCCTGGTGGCCACCGGCGGCTAACAAGTTGGACCAACACTCAGAGGAGCACTGGCCCGGGGGTTTAAAATAAAGATGACCCTTGAGTCCACGGAACCCAAAGGAAAAAGGCTTAGGTGGAAAATGGTAAAACCAAGGTTGGGCCTTGCTGGAGGAGTTTTATTCAAGGCGAACTGTCAAGGGGTTCCCATTATAACCTAACCGCGTAAGGAACGCAAAATCAAGGAACATAACACCGGTATGACAGAAACTAGGGCGACAAGAGTGGAACAAAACACTAGGCCTAAGGCCGAGCCTTCCACCCTTTACCAAGTATATAGATGCATTAAAGTAAACAAGATATAATAATGATATCCCAACAATAATCATGTTCCAACATGGAACAAACTCCATCTTCACCTGCAACTAGCAACTCTATAAGAGGGGCTGAGCAAAGCTGTAACATAGCCAAACAACGGTTTGCTAGGAAAAGGTGGGTTAGAGGCTTGACATGGCAATATGAGAGGCATGATATAGTGTGGGGACCCCGACTCATAAGTCGTGATCACCGAATGCACGTGTACAGTGATCCCAGAGATCAATGCTCACTGAACACACAAAAGCTGAATAACAAGAGTCTTACATCCATACATACCGTCTTACACAAATTATGACCATTATGGTAAAGTCTTACATTGATAAAGCCTTAAGGGCTGAACATCAAATGAAACACAAGCAGCGGAAATCTTCGTCGATGAGTAGAGCCCATGCCATCTGCCTTAACCCTACAGGCATTCTGACTGGGAAACGTCCTAGTTCGCATGTTCGTCTCCAAAGGACTCTTCTTCGAACTCCGGTTCTTCCATGCCTGGCCAATTAAATAACCAGTGGCAAGCCAATGAGTACTTTGAAGGTACTCGCAAGCAACCCATGTTTTGGCTCAAGATACAACAATGCATGACATAGGTAAATTTTTGCAGAAAGCTGATTTTGTCGTGTTATGACATATTCAATAACTAGTAAACCATGCATCGCATGGATTCAAGTAACCATAGGGGCTGGTTATAGATATCAACATAAAGGGAGAGGGCTCCAACCCAACTCATTCATGTCAAGTCCTTTGACTTGACCCAAGAAGTACTTCCCACACACACTGGTTTGTAAACAAGTGGACGTAGCCCAAGAGTGGTTACCCAACTGTCCTTGACCGTGGACACGGCTATTCGAATAGTTTTACACTCTGTAGAGGTTGCACACTTTACCCACAAGATCCGGGGAACTTACGTGTCATCCACGACCCGCGGTACCTCAAGTACCCGGGGTAAGCACCCGAACACTATCTTTCCCTAGACGACACTAACATGGAGTCCACTCGTTGTTCCGTATCCTCACGATGTACATCATACGAGACTCACTCGAGATCGTAAAATCCGAGAGGGGACACAACGGTGTATCCGGTGCCCTGTGAAAACAGTCATGGCCGCCCTACCTGGCACGACCCCGCCCCGAGAGAGCGCACCAACAACTCTCCCGTCACTAGTAATGCGAGCTCCAAGCTAGTATCGGCCTACGTAATGAATAATGCCCTTTCCCATACAAGGGTAGAGTGGTTGCGCATGTAAGGTTGCAATAACGGCCGCAACTTAAACCAATCCGTTTTGAAAAACAACACACACACACTTGCCTCGGTACACCACTTCATCATCAAGTGGTTACCCAACTCATCATCTCCCCTGGGCATAAGTGGCACCCGATGGGGTTTTTTTGAAAAGTCTTTTGAAAATACTTTGTCTCCATCACCATGCATATTCCCGTCCCTTTTTGCATAGCACTACTTTAGCATCCTATCTACTCCCACCGGCATAACCCTCATAAGGAGGTAGGTCATGCACAATGCAAGTATCAACGAGAAAGTAATAGAGGCAACCCATCAAAGTGGTTACCATCTCATCATGATTCCGATGCAACACTAATAAAGTGCTATATGACATGCATAAAAAGGGTTTCATAGACATGGTCAAAGGGCTGCTTGCCTGGCTCAGCAAAGTCTTCTGGGTCTTCAAAGTCTTCTGGTCCAACTCCTTCGTTGGCAACGCAATCTATCATCGCAAATAATAACGAGAAAAATAAGGTAATAATAAAACAGAAAACCAAAGTGCTCAGAAAAATGTCAACTCATTTTTGTTAAATACTAGGTTGAAAGCTAAGAAGGGGAAAATTCCTAGTTTTGGTTTTGGAGTAGCAGAATAGAAGAAATGGATTTTTAGAGGGGTTTAAATATATTCAAATTTGAATTTGAATATGAACAATACATAAAAGTTGTTTGGACATGAGTGAAAATTATACCATTAAATAGGTGGGATTTTAAGAAAAATATGGGAGTTGGAATTATTTTATTTGGATGAATATTTAATCTAGTGGAATTTTTGGAAAAGTTACAGAAAAAGAAAAGGAAAAAGGCCACTGTGCAACTGGGCCCGTTCGGCCACACTGCAGCGGGCCCAGGGGGAATCTAGCCCGCACATGGCTGCCACGTCGAAGGCGTATTTGGGAAATACGCCTCCAGCCGACGCAGCAAACCGGTACGCGCACGCGTGTGTTTTAAACCTGACGTGTGGGACCCACACGTCAAGACGTGAGGCTGACGGACGGGCCCCATGGCCGTCGTCGTCAACCTCTGGTCAGAGAGGGCGGCGAGCTCACCGGCGCCGCGGTGGTCGACGGCGAGGCGATCTGAGGGCACTGGCGTGCTTAGGGCTGAGTCACCGTTTGGGTTGAGGTGGAGGTGGTCGCCGGGGTGCAGGGGTTCACCGACGACGAGGAAGCCGGTGGCAGAGCTTCGGGAGGTGCTTGCCCCGGTCGATTCCGGCTGCAAAAGAGAGGGGAAACATAGGGGGATTGGTCAGGGAGGTGTGGCGGGTCCAAATCGAGAGAGAAGGGGCGGAGAGAGCCTGTACCCCGAGATCGACAACGACCCGAGGCGGCGGAGCTTGAGCTCGATCTCGAGCTTGGGTGCTCCTGGAGGAGAGTGGATGGCACAGGGGGCCTATTTGGAGTAGGTAGGAGCGAGTGGTGGTGAGTGAGAGGCTCGGGGAGGCCTTTAAGTAGGCGACCATGGCTCACCGTAGACCCGTGCACCGGCGAGGTTGTTGCCGTTGCTGTGGGTCACGGGGGCGCGCGTGGGCGTGTCTGGGGTGCTCGTGGGTTTGGTCCAGAGCGAGGGAAAGAAGAGAGAGAGGGAGCAGGGGGCCAGAGGCACCACGCGTGTGAGCACGCTCACTGGTGCGCTCGGGCGGTCGTCGCGCGTGCGAGCTGGGGCGAGAGGAGGGAGAAGGAAGAGGGGGACCAGGGTTTAGCGTGTCACGGACGCCGAGGCACATCGTCGGGCGTGCTGGGGAGGCCCGAGGTGGCCGGAGGCGGTTGGAAGGGGGCGGCTACAATGCGGGAGCGCACTATAGTGCGCTCGAGAGCGCCCAAATGGCCGGCATGGCCATTTTCTATGCAGTGTGGGCACGGCCAAAGGGGTCTGGTGGCTCTAGGGAGGAGTAAAGAAGTAGGAGATGGCCTTGGATGCCCTGGGTGGCCAGTAGGAGAGGAGAGAGGTAGAAGAAGAGGGAGAAATGGGTTGTTCAGAGAGAGAAAGTGGGGTTTTATCCATCCAATAATTGAACTATGGATTTGCCATTGTTACTGGAGGTGAAAGGGGACTAGGAGGGGTCGTGGTAAAGAGTGGAGCTCATGGAGATTAGTGGAAGAGCCCCAAACATGGTGTTTAGTTAACATGCAGAAGGTGTTTGATATGGTTTTTGGGTACTTGCACTAATTTACTTCTTGTGGCACTTGGCAGGGGTGTTTTTCATGAAAAATGATAGGGAAAAAGGAAGATGAGCTCATTTGGAAGAGTTTGCAAATGAAGCTTCGGCAAACCCTAGAAATTAGTAGAAATGAACTTGTGTAGATCTAGTTGAGAACATCACTTCTCCTTGATGCACCACTTGGTGTAGTGGCCTCATTTGGTCATATGAAGATCCCCACAAAAGTTGGGGTCAAGGAGATAAAGTTGGTAGTACAAATTTGTTCAGATTTGATTCTGGTCAGAGAGGGTTTTGGGGCTTTTTGGTGAACCAAAATGACCTTAACTGACATGAGGCTTTGCATGGTGATAACAATATGCATTTGTGACTTGCTGGAGTTGCCTTGGATTTTTATGAAAATATTTCCTGTAGAAATATTTGAAATCCTTGAAATGGGCAGAAATGGTTTTGGGAGGTTTTGTCCAATATTTTGATCATGACCATATGTTGAAACTCTTATATATGGGAAATATATGCCCACTGAGTTTCCCTGATTTTTCTCAAATATTTTTAAAACAATAAAATAAGTTTTCCCTATTAAAGACCATTTCTGGCCTTAAGAAAAAGATTTTAAATAAAATAGGAAAATAACTTTTAAAATTATCTTTTTGTGGTTTATGGGAATCCTATATCTAATAGGTTTCAAATATACTCTTTGAAATAATTTTCATACCCCAAATCAGGTACTTGCAGTGCAAACCTCAATCCAGGGGTTTTTGGAAAACTAATTTTTGAAAATACTATTTGGCCAAATTATTTTTCTAAGAAAATACTATATTGCACTATACACATGGCATGATCATTGGGCAGATGTTTGGGGCAAGGAGATGAAGTACAGAAGGTGGAGTAGTTGACTTTAAAGAGCACTTGAAAAACCACACAGAGAAATCCAACCCCAAAATAAAAGCCAAATAATGCAAAAGTTTTTGTTGGTCCAAATTTTCATGCTTTATTAATGCAAATGACATGTTACAAAATGCAGGGTGTGATAGACCTACCCCCCCTTACAAGAATCTCATCCCCGAGATTCCTAAACTAGGCTTTAAAGAGATACGGAAACTCGGATCTAAGGTAGTCTTCACGTTCCTAGGTTGCTTGTGCTTCAGTGTGGTTGCTCCATTGGACCTTGAAGTACTTGACGGTGCGGCTTCGAGTGCGTCGTTCAGCCTCATCCAAAATGCAGATGGGTCTCTCGCGGTAGGTCAAATCGGGCTGAAGGTCAATGGCTTGGTGATCGACGTCCTTGTAAAGACCAGGTTTGTCTGGAACTTGGAGACACTTCCGGAGTTGTGACACGTGGAATACGTTGTGCACATCGGATAGTTCAGGTGGCAGTTCCAACTGGTAAGCCACTTCTCCACGCCGTTCAGTGATCTCGAAGGGGCCGATGTATCTTGGTGCGAGTTTTCCTTTGACATGGAAGTGTTGGGTTCCCTTGAGAGGTGTGACCCGGAGATAGACATGGTCTCCAACTCGGAAGGTCATGTCTCTCCGATGTGAGTCAGCGTAGCTCTTCTGCTTTGACTTGGCAGTCTTCAAACACTCTCTGACAAGATGGACTTGCTCTTCTACTTCACGGAGGATATCGGGCCCAAAGACTAGTCCTTCTCCGGTCTCTGACCAATTGAGGGGTGTGCGACACTTGCGTCCGTACAACACCTCAAATGGTGCCATCTGGAGGCTTGACTAATAACTGTTGTTGTAGGAGAACTCGGCAAAAGGGAGGCAATCTTCCCACCTAGCTCCATATGCTAAGACACAGGCTCGGAGCATGTCTTCGAGTATCTGATTTACTCATTCTGTCTGACCTCCGGTCTGTGGGTGGAAAGCAGTGCTGAAGGACAACTTGGTCCCCATGGCCTCTTGGAACTTCTTCCAGAATCTTGAGGTAAACTGGGTTCCTCGGTTTGACACAATCTCCTTGGGAACACCATGAAGGCTTACGATTCTGTTGATGTAGAGGCTGGCTGGCTGGTTTCCCTTGTAAGTCGTTTTGACAGGAATGAAATGGGCTACTTTGGTCAAATGGTCGACTATGACCCAGATGGAGTCATGTCCCTTATTTGACCTGGGTAATCCAGTGATGAAGTCCATTCTGACTTTATCCCATTTCCATTGAGGCACCTTGAGAGGTTGTAACAATCTAGTGGGTCACTGATGTTCAGCTTTGACCCCTTGGCATATGTCACACTTAGCGACGAAAGTGGTTATCTCTCTCTTCATTCCATGCCACCAGAATCTTTCCTTTAGGTCTTGATACATCTTAGTTCCTCTGGGGTGGATGGAATACGGGGTGTCATGAGCTTCCTGCAAGATAAAATTCTTGAGCTCAATCTTGTTGGGTACGCAAATGTGATTCCCAAACTACACAATTCCCTACTCATCCTCTGAGAATCCTGGGGCCTTGCCTGCCTTGATCTTCCTCTTGATGCCTTCAATACTTTCATGTCCCTTCTGAGCTTCCTTAACATCATCTATCAAGGTAGGCCTAACTTCGAGGTTGGCCAAGAATCCTGGTGCAACCAGTTCCAACCCGAAGCTTTCAAGTTCTTCATACAAGGTGGGTAGCCTGTCCTTAAGCATAGCATTCAAGGAACAAGCCTTTCTTCTTAATGCATCTGCTACCACATTAGCCTTTCCAGGGTGGTATTGAACACTAAGGTCATAATCCTTGATCAACTCTAGCCATCTTCTTTGCCTCATGTTCAATTCCTTCTGAGTGAAAATATACTTTAGACTTTTGTGATCCGTGTATATCTCACACCGCTTCCCTAGGAGGTAATGTCGCCATGTCTTCAGGGCATGAACTACAGCTGCCAACTCGAGGTCATGAGTAGCATAGTTTTCTTAAGGAGGCCGTAGTTGCCTCGAAAGGTAAGCCACGACTCTGCCCTCTTGCATCAGAACACCTCCCAGTCCGGTTCTCGATGCATCACAATATATCACAAATTCCTTGTGTATAGCTGGTGTGGCCAAAACTGGGGTGGTGGTCAATCTCTTATTCAGCTCCTGGAAGCTTTCTTTGCACTTCGGCGTCCATTCAAACTTCTTGTCCTTCTTCAAGAGCTGAGTCATGGGTCGTGCAATGCTTGAGAATCCTTCAACGAACTTGCAGTAATATCCCGCGAGTCCGAGGAAGCTTCTGACTTCCTTCACATTGCTTGGGGATTGCCATTCAGTCATGACTTCAATCTTAGTGGGATCGACCGACAATCCTTCTTCGGTCAAAACATGACCCAAGAATCCAACCTCATGTAGCCAAAATTTGCACTTGCTGAACTTGGCATACAGTTGGTGCTCTCGAAGCTTGTCTAGGACCATCCTCAAGTGTTGCTCGTGCTCTTCTTCCGTCTTCGAGAAGACAAGAATGTCATCAATGAAGACAATGACAAACTTGTCCAAATATTCCATGAAGACCTTATTCATGAGATACATGAAGTAAGCTGGGGCATTGGTTAATCCAAAGGACATGACCGTGCACTCATACATGCCATATCTGGTTACAAATGCCGTCTTCGGAATATCTTGGGGTCTGATTTTCAGCTGGTAGTACCCAGATCTAAGGTCGATCTTGGAGAACACCTTGGCCCCATTGAGTTGATCAAACAGATCTTCAATCTTGGAAAGTGGATACTTGTTCTTGATTGTAACTTCATTGAGGGAGCGGTAGTCAATGCACAAGCGGATGGTACCGTCCTTCTTTGCCACAAACAGAACAGGTGATCCCCAAGGGGAGGCACTAGGGCGGATAAATCCCTTCCTCAACTGCTCTTCCAGTTGCTTCTTCAACTCTGCTAACTCTTCCGATCCCATTCTATAGGGCTTCTTATAGATGGGTCCTGCTCCGGGCATGAGCTCGATGATGAACTCAATGTCTCGGTCTGGAGGCATTCCTGGTAGCTCATCAGGAAAGACATCGGGGTATTCGCATACCACTGGCACTTGCTCCAATCCGACTTCAGTCAGACAGTTGACTTGGTTGGCTTGAGCAGAGGAGGGGTTGGAGGCAAATTTAACTTCGACTCCTTGGTCATTCGTCATAGTGACTGACCGGTTGGCACAGTCTAACAAGCCTTGGTGCTTGATGAGCCAATCCATTCCTAAGATCACATCCAAGCCTTGCAATCTTAAGATGATAAGGTCTGCTAGGAAGTCTACCCCATTAATGACAATCCCGACTCATTTACATCCTATCTTGGCTCTCATCTCTGCTCCGGGGGTTTGTACCACCATAGGGTTATTCAGGGGTGTAGGGGTCATGCCACTCTTTAATGCAAACTCATGGGTGACAAATGAATGCGTGGCTCCAGAATCAAACAAGACAGTTGCAGGTGCTGAGTTAACAAGGAACGTACCCAGCACGACGCCCGGGTCTTCCTGGGCTTCTTCTGCAGTGACATGATTCACACGACCCTTGCCGTTTTTGGGCGGGTTGCGGGGAGCTTGGTTCCTTGGTGGCATTCCACGGTCTTGCCCTAGGTTCTGCGCATTGGGGCGCGGGGCATCGAGCTTCTTGTTGGGGCAATACTTGGAGTAGTGTCCTGCCTGACCACATCTGAAGCAAGTGACTTGATTGGGGTTGCTGCTCTTGCTGGCATTATTATTGGGGTTGTTGAAAGCTGGCCTGGGGTTGGCATACTGTTGAGGCTGATAGTTGGTGCGAGGTACAGGGCCTCTTGGCTGCTGATAGGTTGGCTTGACCGAGGCTGGCTGCCACGGGCGAGGCCTCTGGTTGCTGGAGCTACCCTTGCTGATCATCTTGCGCTTACGGGTATCGTCCAAAGCACGTCGCTTACCCTCAAGCATGAGTGCCTTCTTGACCAGATCAGGAAAGGTTGGGCAGTCACACACAACAAGCGAGTACTGCAGAGTCTGGTTAAGGCCTTCCATGAAGCGCTCCCTTTTGGCGGCATCAGTGCTGACATGTCACATCCTAGTTGGCCATGCATTAGAGTGTTGCATCATGTCTACTTTTTCATCAGAAACTTGAAATGGGGATGACAGAACCCCCAGTCCCCTCTGAAACCAACTAGGGTTTACTAAAAAAACTTTTCAATGAACCTGAAATGCCCTTCTAAAATGCCCATCATTTTTGTCTTGGTTCAGAACCTCTGCCAAAAGTGGTGCACATTTTCCTAGGCCATCTTAGGGTTTTTGAATTAAGTCATAAATATTAGAATTTGGGCATTTAAAATTATATAAATATTTAAATGCTCAAATATCTCCAAACTAAAATGTTTCATGTTGGAAATAATCCAACTATGGACCAGGAGTAATTTGGTGATTTTAGGAGTTGCCTAAGTATTTTATTTAATTCAACAAAGTTGCAGAAGTATTAAAAAAGAACAGAAACAGAAGAAAAAGGGAAAACTTACCTGGCGCCACCACAGGCCCACCAGCCAGCCCACCTGGCCGGCCCAGCCCGGCCACCGCTCCAGCGAGCTGCTTGGCTTGCCAGGTAGGCAGCCAAGGTGCTCGGCGGCGGCACCGCAGCTCGCCACGCAGCTGCACGCCGCCCTGCCTCCCCCTCTCGCCGCCCTGATGGCCTGGACGAGCTCCACGTCGCGCCCCGACCCTCCTGGACACCTCCATTCGCCCCCAGTTCCTCTCCCTCGCGCTCCCACGCCATGGCCGACGCCACCGTCGCCGCACCACCGCCGTAGCCGTGCTCCCCGTCGTCTCCACGCCGCGCCACCCTGTCCAGAAGCTCCGCCGTCCTCTACTTCATCGAGCTAGCCGAGCCCCGTGTGCTCGTGCGGCCCGAGACCACCGCACCGACCTCGCCCGAGCTCACCGTCGCCGGAGATCCCCTTCAACGC
>NC_041392.1:485599665-485605316 GCF_002162155.2 Triticum dicoccoides | reverse complement strand
TTATGTCGGTAATGAGAGTGGTGTGGTGAACACGATTTGGTAAAGGTATCGATGAGAGGCCATGTAGGAGTACATGGTGGGTTGTTTCATTGAAGCCGACCTTAAGCACTGAGATCTGTATGTGTGATTTAAGACACAGTTACTACCATGCATTGGGCCCTGAAATATGACCCCGCTCGACTTCTTATTCACCCTAGCTCTCTGTCCAGGAGTTGCAAGTAGTTTCTGGTGTTTGTAGTCTACTGGAGGCCGTGGACAGCGCTGACCGTAGGGGTGGGCTGTGATGCGGTAGGTACGTGGCACGGTGTACCGAATACCCGTTAGGTATCTCGGGAACCCTGTTCACATCGTTCGGGGCCGTATGGGAAACCTCGGCCGGACTCCCTGCGGATGGAACCTGAATAGGCGATAAACCTGGACCAGAGGCTTAAGTGTTTAGGTAGGTCGTGGTCTACACCCACGTCGGCTTTCGCTTGAAGTCTGCCGAGCACATGTCGTGTGCAGACGCTAAGTGGTGGAAACATGTATGAAGAAGTACACCCCTGCAGGGTTATCATAATCTATTCGAATAGCCGCGTCCGCGGTAAAGGACTACTTGGTTGCCTATACAGTTCATAGACAAGTAAATGGAAACTGCTAAAAGCCTCAAGATAAGTGTGAGTGCCGAGGATGGCTCTTCCGTAGGAAGACGGAGGTGGATCCTCGGTAGTGTATTGAAGTGGTGAGTAGTGGACTCGTGTGCGCAAAACCATTTCAAGTTGAAGTATCGTAGGATAGACTAGCCAAGAGTCAAAGCTGGCTTGCTGCAATAACTCCACCAACCCTTCTTGATACTAAGCATGTATGTAGGATCTGATGTAAGTCTTGCTGAGTACCTTTGTACTCATGATGCTATAATCTACATTTTTACAGAAGACGCTGCAACCCCTTCTGATGGGTTCTATGTAGACGTTGACATCAACGAGTAGGCTAAAGACCCAGGTGGTGACCCTGAGCTTGTGAAGGACCACGTAGTATAGCTAGGCTTTCCAAGCCTCTTTTATTTTACTAGTTGTCTGTACTCAGACAATGTACTTCCGCTGTTGGTTTGTATGACTGTATGACTTGTATGTTGGGTCGTGTGACCCGTACCTTTGTGTATGTTATGTATGGCTCCCTGAGCCTTAAATAAAGTACTTGTGTCGTAGAGTCATGTTGTGATGCTTCGTTGTATTTGCACATATCAAGCATATTGTGTGTATGATTGCAATGCTTGGTATGTGTGGGATCTGACTATCTAGTTGTTTATCTTTAGTAGCCTCTCTTACCGGGAAATGTCTCCTAGTGTTACCGCTGAGCCATGGTAGCTTGCTACTGCTCTGGAACACTTAGGCTGGCCGGCATGTGTCCTTATTCGTTCCTGTGTCTGTCCCTTCGGGGAAATGTCACGCTTTGAGTACCGGAGTCCTGTTAGCCCGCTACAGCCCGGTTTACCGGAGTCCTGCTAGCCCAGTGCTACAGCCCGGACCCATTTGCTGATGACCGACACGTTCGAAGCTGGGTCATGGATGCCTGTCCCTGTAAGTCGGTGCCACTTTGGGTTTACGACTAGTCATGTCAGCCCGGGCTCCTTATCATATGGATGCTAGCGACACTATCATATACGTGAGCCAAAAGGCGCAAACGGTCCCGGGCAAAGGTAAGGCGACACCCGTGGGGATACCGTGCGTGAGGCCGCAAAGTGATATGAGGTGTTACCGGCTAGATCGATGTGACATCGAGTCGGGGTCCTGACAGCGTTGGCATCAGAGCCGGACTGCCTGTAGGTTCTTCAAGCCAAACTGGTCGATGTTGAGTCTAGAAATTCTTTAGTTATATGTAGGGGAATTGTTTGTGGGTTGGAACGTAAGGCTCTTTTTACTCCTTTATCTTATGACATTCTGATCTGAGTCAGTCCATTCTTCCACCGGGGGTTAAGGAATTAGGATCTATTCTCTCTATCAGGATCACGTGTTACTACTCAGTAGTACCTTATAAGTTTGTTGGATACAAGCCTAGTTCAGTTCTTCTACCATATTATGTTGCTAGAATGGATTCAGAACTGTGATATGATGATGTTGAGTGTGTACGAAATCCTTTGTTAAATGTCTCAAATCCTTCTTGAGCATTTACAGCTGTTATGCTGCCGAAATTTTGCTAGAAATTCTAATGCCTTTGCATTATGATTGTGCTTTCAGATGGCCACTCGCGACCTCAATCAAGTGGTTTGCCTGACTCGATGCCTAGATGTACCCGGCCATACTGCCAAGTTGGTCAGGGTAATGACTGAGGCTGGATACCGCTGGTATCCTGAGTACACGGTCGAAGAGCAATTCTGAGACTTTAATCAAAGCCAGTATCTCTACAATGTCAGGATATTTCCATCTTATCCTGGATCCACCGAGCCCCTTCACTGCTCCTATGGACTCGGGGTTACTATTGAGATGGCTGTGCAGGATGCCGCCTACTCTATGATGACCATCATGCGAGTCAGGTCTGGTCTATTTCGGGACTCTGATTTCCGGTATATGCCAGGATCACTTCCGGGAGCACAAGGGTATCTCCAGGCTATCTATGCTGACCCCACTCAGGAGGATTCACGGACTCGCACCACTGCTGAGATGCTCAAGGATAAGGACCGTGAAAATCGGGCCTTGAGGTTAGAGCTCTTCAATACCCGTGCTGACCACTGGGCCACTTTGACTCGGTTCGCACCGGCGGTGCAAGCTAGATATTCAGATATGCGCGATCTCTATCCTGTGAGATCTGCTCTGCCAGACGTGATGGTTTGGCGTGATGTAGGAGGCATCACCCCACCTCGCGGTCCCCGCAGGCCACCGTCTGTTGGTCCAAGGCCTCATCCTAGCCCCTATGGTCCACAGGCTCCGCGAGATCGTCTGTTTCCGGATGATCATGTTGAGCTTCCAGGCTATGGAGGTGACTTCTACGAGGACTACTACGGATCGGTCTGAGTTAGAGGGAGTATCACTAGTTCGCACTAGCTGTGTCGTCTATCGTCCCGCGTGACTCGTGGGATATGACCTAGTTTGTACTCTTTCCGGAGGTGTAGAAAAATAATGTATAGGAGCTTGGGATGCCTCCGATGAGATGTAATCCTTTTCTCACCGTAATAGTACTTTGTTTGGTCTTGTACTAAACCCTGTATGGTGTGTATGACGATGGAATAAAAGAAGCAGTTTCTGTTTTACCATGTCATACGGATGATCATCTTGCATTTCGAGTTATCCCTTACATTCTGTATCCTATGTCGGAATTTTATCATTCTGACTAAATCATTGTCTTGTTTACCTAGGATGGTCAACACGCGCGTTAACCCTGCTTCTCAAGAGCAGGCCGAAGGCAGTGAAGGCAGGAATGAAAATCTGCCTCATCCTCCTTCCCTAGCCGAGGTTATGATGGAAGCTGAGAGAAACAAGTGGGAGACCAACCGTTTGTTGGAGCATATTGAACAGAACACGGCACACCATCAGAGGGCTAACGTGGTGTCACTCAGTGATTTTATCAAATTACATCCACCCACGTTCCACCACTCCGTCGAGCCTCTCGACGCTGATGACTGGCTTCGCAGTATCTCTCACAAACTGCGTTCCGCGCTGGTAGCGGAGGCTGACAAGGTCACCTTTGCTGCATATCATCTTGAAGGCCCCGCCAGTCTATGGTGGGAGAATTATGGAGCTATGCGCCCAGCGGGCCATGTCACTACTTGGGATGAATTCAGCGAGGCTTTCCGTGAACATCACATTCCGGAGGGTCTCATGGACCGTAAACGTGAAGAATTTTGCAGTTTCACCCAAGGCCGACTTTCTGTGGATGCTTACAGCAGGGAGTTTGGTAATCTCGCACGATATGCAACTGAGGAAGTGTCTACTGATGCCAAGAAGCAAGCAAGGTTCCGTAAGGGACTTAGTCCTGAGCTTCGTCGTGACCTCCGTCTGCATGAGTGCACATCTTTTCAGAAACTTGTCAACAAAGCCATCAGTGCTGAAACTGGTCAGACTGATTATGACGCAACACGCAAGCATGGCCGGGATATGGGTTCCTCATCCGGTGCTGGTCCTTAGAAGCGCCGCGTGTGGGTACCCAACACCGCCCTGCCACCCAGGTTCACACCGAGGCCATCCTTCCAGGCGCCTCGCCCCGTTCAACAGTCTGCACCGGCCAAGCCCTATGGGGGACCAACCAACAATGCTCCTCCACGTACCAGTTCCGTGACTTGTTTCAAGTGTGGGGAATCTGGTCACTATATGCGTGAGTGTCCCCAGACCAACCCCAACCAGTCTGCTAAAGCTGTTGGCCGTGGCAAGCCGACAGGAAAAATATTCCACGCCAAGCCGGTCACCGCTTCACGTGGCCATGTCAACTGTATCTCTGCCGAAGAAGCTCAAGAGGATCCCAACGTCGTTCTCGGTACGCTTCTTGTTAATTGCCACCCGGCATCTGTTCTTTTCGATACAGGAGCCTCCCATTCTTTTATATCTGAAAACTATGCTCGCCTGCATAACGTCGCATTCGGTGATATGCCAACCTCTATGGTAATTCAAACTCCGGGATCCAAATGGCAAACTTCTAGAGTAAGCCATGGAAATGAAATCCAAGTCGACAGACTTGTTTTCCTCGCGTCTTTGATAGCCCTTAAATCTTCAGATATTAATATCATTTTGGGTATGGACTGGATGTCAGCTCATCAAGCCAAAATTGATTGCTTCTCTAGGACTGTTCAACTCACCCATCCTTCGGGGAAGATAGTCAATGTCTTGACTCGAATAGCCAAGCGACAATTATATTCTCTTAACGCCAGCCCTTTGCCAGACCTTGAGGACATTCCGGTAGTCCGTGACTTTCCGGATGTCTTCCCAGAGGAATTGCCCGGTGTTCCACCTGACAGGGATGTTGAGTTCGTAATAGACCTCATCCCCGGAACCGTTCCGATTGCTAGAAGACCTTATAAGATGGCACCCCTAGAACTAGCCGAGCTTAAGAAACAACTTGATGAGTCCTTGAAAAAGGGTTTCATCCGACCTAGCTCATCTCCGTGGGCTTGCCCCGTCCTCTTCGTCAAGAAGAAGGATGGTACGGACCGGATGGTTGTAGATTACCGACCTGTCAATTTGGTCACAATCAAGAACAAATATCCGCTTCCCAGGATCAACGACCTGTATGATCAGCTCGCTGGATCCTCAGTCTTCTCCAAGATGGATTTGAGGTTGGGCTACCATCAAATCAAAATCAGAAACGGGGACATTCCTAAAACGGCCTTTGTTACTCGTTATGGCCAATACGAGTACACCGTCATGTCCTTCGGTTTAACCAACGCTCCAGCCACCTTTTCTCGGTTAATGAACTCAATCTTCATGGAGTATTTGGATAAATTCGTCGTGGTTTACCTCGATGATATACTCATCTACTCCAAGAACGAGGAAGAACATGCCGAACATCTAAGGCTAGTGTTGAAAAAACTTCGAGAGCATCGCCTTTATGCCAAATTTTCTAAATGTGAATTTTGGTTGTCAGAAGTGACCTATCTGGGTCATGTAATATCTGGTAAAGGTATTGCTGTTAACCCTGAGCGAGTTCAAGCCGTCCTTAATTGGACTCCACCTGAATCGGTCAAG
>NC_041392.1:485529672-485599585 GCF_002162155.2 Triticum dicoccoides | reverse complement strand
GAATCGGTCAAGCAAGTTCGGAGTTTTCTAGGCTTAGCGAGCTATTGTCGTCGCTTTGTCGAGAACTTCTCCAAGGTTGCCAAACCTCTAACCGAACTCCTCAAGAAAGATAAGAAGTTCGAATGGACTCCACAATGTGAGCACAGCTTTCAGGAACTGAAAAGACGCCTGACCTCTGCTCCCGTACTGGTACCGCCAGACTTCTCCAAGGACTTTGTTATCTACTGCGACGCCTCGCGACAAGGACTAGGTTGCATCCTTATGCAAGATCGACATGTAATTGCCTACGCCTCACGGCAGTTGCACCCACATGAGGAGAATTATCCTACTCATGATCTAGAGCTTGCAGCCGTAGTCTATGCACTTAAGACCTGGCGACATTACCTCCTCGGTAATCGTTGCGAAATTTTCACTGATCACCAAAGTCTGAAGTACATCTTCACCCAACCGGATCTGAATCTCAGGCAAAGACGTTGGGTTGAATTGATCACAGACTTCGACTTAGGAATAACCTACACCCCAGGCAAAGCCAACGTCATGGCTGATGCGCTAAGTCGTAAATCTTATTGTAACAATCTGATGTTACAACAAAGTCAACCGCTTCTCCATGAGGAATTTCGGAAGCTTAACCTTCACATTGTACCTCAAGGTTTTCTTTCCACCTTGGTAGCAAAACCTACTCTTACGGATCAAATCATCGCTGCCCAAAAGCGAGATAAGGGAATATCTAAAATCAAAGAGAACATTGCTAGCGGAGGTGCTAGTTGTTTCTCTACAAATGATCATGGTGTTGTGTACTTTGAGAACCGTCTAGTGGTTCCCAAGAACCAGCATCTACGGCAGTTGATCCTTAAGGAAGCTCATGAATCTCCTCTCACCATTCATCCCGGTAGTACTAAGATGTATCAGGACCTACGCCAGAGGTTCTGGTGGACTAGGATGAAGAGGGAAATTGCTCAGTATACTGCTAATTGCGACGTCTGTCGTCGTGTAAAAGCAGAGCATCAACGGCCTGCTGGCACCCTTCAACCCTTAGCTATTCCTGAATGGAAATGGGATAAAATTGGTATGGATTTCATTACCGGTTTTCCCAGGACCAAGAGAGGGAATAATGCTATTTTCGTCGTGGTCGATCGTCTTTCCAAAGTAGCCCATTTCCTACCTGTTCGTGAGAGTATAACCGCTAGTCAGCTGGCAGACTTATACATCTCCCGAATAGTGTCCCTCCATGGTGTTCCTTTGGAAATTAACTCGGATCGAGGAAGTCTTTTTACCTCTCGATTTTGGGAAAGTTTCCAAAATGCTATGGGGACTCGTCTCTCCTTTAGCACCGCTTTCCACCCTCAGTCAAGTGGTCAAGTGGAACGCGTCAACCAGATTCTAGAAGACATGCTTCGAGCCTCTGTTATCTCATTCGGAATGGACTGGGAGAAGTGCCTTCCATTTGCCGAATTCGCTTACAACAACAGCTATCAATCTAGCTTGGGTAAAGCCCCTTTTGAAGTTCTTTATGGACGACGGTGTCGAACACCCCTTAACTGGTCAGAGACCGGGGAAAGACAATTCTTTGGCCCGGATATGATTCAGGAAGCAGAAGAACAAGTTCGCATCGTTCGTGAAAAGTTGAAAACAGCCCAATCCCGTCAAAAGAGTCAATATGACCGAAAACATAAGGCTATGACTTTCGAGGTTGACGAGAAGGCTTATCTTCGGGTCACCCCTCTGAAGGGAACCCATCGTTTCGGTATCAAAGGCAAATTGGCTCCTCGTTACATTGGACCTTTTCGCATTCTCGCCAAACGAGGAGAAGTTGCCTACCAGTTGGAACTACCTCCGCACCTCTCCAGAGTCCACGATGTCTTCCACGTTTCTCAACTCAGGCGTTGCTTCTCGGATCCTATCCGTGGAGTGGACCACGAAACGCTTGATCTCCAAGATAACCTTACATATCGAGAATACCCCATTCGTATCCTCGATCAGGCCGAACGTACCACCCGACGTCATAATATCAAGTTTCTCAAGGTTCAATGGTCGCACCATTCTGAGGATGAAGCAACTTGGGAAAGGGAGGATCGTCTTCGACTCGAGTATCCCGCCTTCTTCCCGGAGGAACCCAAATCTCGGGACGAGATTCTTTTGAGTGGGGGTGAGTTGTCACATCCTAGTTTGCCATGCATTAGAGTGTTGCATCATGTCTACTTTTTCATCAGAAACTTGAAATGGGGATGACAGAACCCCCAGTCCCCTCTGAAACCAACTAGGGTTTACTAAAAAAACTTTTCAATGAACCTGAAATGCCCTTCTAAAATGCCCATCATTTTTGTCTTGGTTCAGAACCTCTGCCAAAAGTGGTGCACATTTTCCTAGGCCATCTTAGGGTTTTTGAATTAAGTCATAAATATTTGAATTTGGGCATTTAAAATTATATAAATATTTAAATGCTCAAATATCTCCAAACTAAAATGTTTCATGTTGGAAATAATCCAACTATGGACCAGGAGTAATTTGGTGATTTTAGGAGTTGCCTAAGTATTTTATTTAATTCAACAAAGTTGCAGAAGTATTAAAAAAGAACAGAAACAGAAGAAAAAGGGAAAACTTACCTGGTGCCACCACAGGCCCACCAGCCAGCCCACCTGGCCGGCCCAGCCCGGCCACCGCTCCAGCGAGCTGCTTGGCTTGCCAGGCAGGCAGCCAAGGTGCTCGGCGGCGGCACCGCAGCTCGCCACGCAGCTGCACGCCGCCCTGCCTCCCCCTCTCGCCGCCCTGATGGCCTGGACGAGCTCCACGTCGCGCCCCGACCCTCCTGGACACCTCCATTCGCCCCCAGTTCCTCTCCCTCGCGCTCCCATGCCATGGCCGACGCCACCGTCGCCGCACCACCGCCGTAGTCGTGCTCCCCGTCGTCTCCACGCCGCGCCACCCTGTCCAGAAGCTCCGCCGTCCTCTACTTCATCGAGCTAGCCGAGCCCCGTGTGCTCGTGCGGCCCGAGACCACCGCACCGACCTCGCCTGAGCTCACCGTCGCCGGAGATCCCCTTCAACACCGTCGCCGCCTCAGCTCGTCCCCGACCTCGCCGGTGGCCTCTACGGGAGCGCTGTGAGCCTAGCTACTCCTCCGACCCTCTCTCTCTCATTCCTGAGCCGTGTAGCCACCGCACGAGGATCACACGCCCGCACCGCCGCGGATCTCGTCGCCGACGTGCTTCCGGCCACACTCCGGCCACAAGATGGTGTCCATCTTACTCACCGAGTCCCGCAGCACCTAGCTAGCCACTCCACGAGCCTCACCGACCCCTCTAGCGCCAAGTTCATCTTCGACCGAACCCCAGTGGCCGCCAAAGTCATCGCCGGCGCCAACTCCGGCCACCCCGACCCCAACGGACTCCGCCAAGAGCTGCGGTTTGTCCTCAGCTCCACTCCGGTGGTCTCCGCGGCCCATTTGGTGGCCGAAATGGCCAAAACCACTCCCGCCGCCGCGTCGGGCTCGCCGGCGGCTAAACGCCGGCGTCGCTGGCTTTGACTTTGACCACGGGTGGGCCCTGGTTGACTCCCCTGAGTCAATGACAGGTGGGGCCCAGCCCTGTTAATTAAACAGGATTAGTTTTAATTAAATCTTAATTAAATAATCACCCTGACATGCGGGACCCACTGTCAGGTTTGACCCAGACCTGTTCCGTTGACCTGCTGACGTCACACTGTCGTCAGGCTGACGCAGTAATTGATTTTCTGGATTTAATTTAAATCAGGAAATTCCAGAATATAATTTAAACTTCAAAAATTCATAACTTTTATTCTGTAACTCCAAATCAGACAAATTATATATGAAAAATGATCAGAAAAATCCAATCTATCCATCTGTACTATTTTCATGCATGTTTAAACAAGCTAACTTGCTGTTTATCACAGAACAAGATAAAACACCTTAAATGGCAATTTATGAGTTTGAACTTTGAATCAATGGTTCAAATTAGTTCAAACCCATCTGTTCTTAGTTGCATTAGCCCAATACACTCATTTTGCCATGTCTCATGCATGCATCATATTGTTGCATACTGTTTGGTAATGTTTGTGTATCGGTGCTCTCTGCGGCAGGTTCTGCCCCCGAGGAGTACCGTGATAACCCCGACGAAGAGCAATACCAGTGCACCGACCCGTCAGGCAAGCAACCAACCATTTGATCATATCGATACAATCCCATGTTCTCGCTCCTGCTCTCTTTTACTGCATTAAGACAACGCGTTTTAAACTGCTGTGTGCTGCGGTAGTTGAACCCATTTCCTCTACATGACCTGTCATTGCCACAGTAACTAGATGAAACCCACTAGCATGTGTAGGAGTTGATTGAGCCATATGTATGTGTTGTTCCTACCTTGCTATGCCTGCTATGCTTAGAGTTGTGTCAGGTCTGGTTCATCTGGGTGATGGGCTAGAGTGAAATGTTTATGTCGGTAATGAGAGTGGTGTGGTGAACACGATTTGGTAAAGGTGTCGATGAGAGGCCATGTAGGAGTACATGGTGGGTTGTTTCATTGAAGCCGACCTTAAGCACTGAGATCTGTATGTGTGATTTAAGACACAGTTACTACCATGCATTGGGCCCTGAAATATGACCCCGCTCGACTTCTTATTCACCCTAGCTCTCTGTCTAGGAGTTGCAAGTAGTTTCTGGTGTTTGTAGTCTACTGGAGGCCGTGGACAGCGCTGACCGTAGGGGTGGGCTGTGATGCGGTAGGTACGTGGCACGGTGTACCGAATACCCGTTAGGTACCTCGGGAACCCTGTTCACATTGTTCGGGGCCGTATGGGAAACCTCGGCCGGACTCCCTGCGGATGGAACCTGAATAGGCGATAAACCTGGACTAGAGGCTTAAGTGTTTAGGTAGGTCGTGGTCTACACCCACGTCGGCTTTCGCTTGAAGTCTGCCGAGCACATGTCGTGTGCAGACGCTAAGTGGTGGAAACATGTATGAAGAAGTACACCCCTGCAGGGTTATCATAATCTATTCGAATAGCCGCGTCCGCGGTAAAGGACTACTTGGTTGCCTATACAGTTCATAGACAAGTAAATGGAAACTGCTAAAAGCCTCAAGATAAGTGTGAGTGGCGAGGATGGCTCTTCCGTAGGAAGACGGAGGTGGATCCTCGGTAGTGTATTGAAGTGGTGAGTAGTGGACTCGTGTGCGCAAAACCATTTCAAGTTGAAGTATCGTAGGATAGACTAGCCAAGAGTCAAAGCTGGCTTGCTGCAATAACTCCACCAACCCTTCTTGATACTAAGCATGTATGTAGGATCTGATGTAAGTCTTGCTGAGTACCTTTGTACTCATGGCTATAATCTACATTTTTATAGAAGACGCTGCAACCCCTTCTGATGGGTTCTATGTAGACGTTGACATTAACGAGTAGGCTAAAGACCCAGGTGGTGACCCTGAGCTTGTGAAGGACCACGTAGTATAGCTAGGCTTTCCAAGCCTCTTTTATTTTACTAGTTGTCTGTACTCAGACAATGTACTTCCGCTGTTGGTTTGTATGACTGTATGACTTGTATGTTGGGTCGTGTGACCCGTACCTTTGTGTATGTTATGTATGGCTCCCTGAGCCTTAAATAAAGTACTTGTGTCGTAGAGTCATGTTGTGATGCTTCGTTGTATTTGCACATATCGAGCATATTGTGTGTATGATTGCAATGCTTGGTATGTGTGGGATCTGACTATCTAGTTGTTTATCTTTAGTAGCCTCTCTTACCGGGAAATGTCTCCTAGTGTTACCGCTGAGCCATGGTAGCTTGCTACTGCTCTGGAACACTTAGGCTGGCCGGCATGTGTCCTTCTTCGTTCCTGTGTCTGTCCCTTCGGGGAAATGTCACGCTTTGAGTACCGGAGTCCTGTTAGCCCGCTACAGCCCGGTTTACCGGAGTCCTGCTAGCCCAGTGCTACAGCCCGGACCCATTTGCTGATGACCGACACGTTCGAAGCTGGGTCATGGATGCCTGTCCCTGTAAGTCGGTGCCACTTTGGGTTTACGACTAGTCATGTTAGCCCGGGCTCCTTATCATATGGATGCTAGCGACACTATCATATACGTGAGCCAAAAGGCGCAAACGGTCCCGGGCAAAGGTAAGGCGACACCCGTGGGGATACCGTGCGTGAGGCCGCAAAGTGATATGAGGTGTTACCGGCTAGATCGATGTGACATCGAGTCGGGGTCCTGACATGACATCCTCAGGAGCATACCTTGAGAGAACACTGAACTTCTGCATGCACTCCTTGACAGTGCTTCTTCCTTGCTTCAGGGCTCGGAATTCACGCTTCTTGATGGCCATGATTCCAGAAGGAATGTGGGCCTTGCGGAATTCTGCCTTGAAGTCATTCCAAGTGATGTTTCGCTCAGCATGCATGGCCTTGAATCCATCCCACCAAGCTCTGGCAGTTCCCCCGAGACAGTGAGCAGCATATGCCACCTTCTCACAGTCCTCAGTGCATCCGATTAGTTCCAGCATATCCTCAATGGTGCGGACCCAGTCGTCTGCATCCAGGGGTTCAGCAGTCTTGATGAAGGTGGGTGGTGCATGCTTCTTGAACTCCACCAACGTGGAACGTCCATTGCTGTTTCCCGCCGGTTGGTGATTGACAGCTTGAGCAATCATCTGGAGGGTTGCAGTGTTGGCTTGGCATTCCTCTCGGAAGGCTTGGAGAAGCTGAGCCATGTCCATGTTTGGAGGTGGTGGCGGTGGTGGAGCTTGTCCTTGGGTTTGGTCCTGACTAGCTTCTACTCCGGCTGAACCTCCGGCTTCTTGTTGCTGGGTAGAGGTACCAGTACGAGTTACAACAGGCATCCTGTTGGAGCAGTCAAGGTCTCATGATTGGGAAAGATGGGGAAAGCAATATAGATGGTATGCCTAGTAAGGGGGTTGGTATGACACTAATTATTTTCATGCAAGGGCCAAAAGGCCAAACACATTCATTAAAATCCAAATGGGTGATGTAGTCGCTTACAAGTTCCCGTAGGAAAGCACGACGTCCATCAAACACATCAAAAGCAAACACAACACTACATGGCTTCATATGAACCATTACAAGGACTCGACTTCGCATAGGGGTACACGACCTATCCTACCATAGGGGTTACTAACGAGCATATCCGGGTTGCGAATGATGCCTTAGTGGTGGAATGCTCAGTCGCGTAGTCTGGCTCTTCTGGGTCTTCCTCCTCGTCATCGGTGGCCTAACTTCCTTCATTGCTCGAAGGGGTGGGGGAGTGGAGGATCTCAACACGGCATTGCTTTGCCGGTGGTGTGAAGAGCTTGCGGTAATCCCTTGCGCTCATGCGGTGTTGATGTGGTGGTCACCCATCCTTTAGGGGTCTTCCGCCTCGGTATGCGATCGCGGGCTGACCAGGGGGAGCACCTTCCTTCTTGATCCTATCTGTCTTCCCTTGTGTTTGGTGAAGAAGTGCCTTGGTCTCATGAAGTTCCTTTCGGAGCTCCATTGATTCCGACGTCAAGTGTTGTGCCAAACTATCTGCACAAAGGCTGAAGTAGGTCTGGAATCGGAGTGGAAGTCCTTCTTCTAATGGTGGAGCTGGCGCACTACTCTCATCCTCACCTTCCTTCCGATAAGGCAAGAAGCGGGTTGCCTACTCGTCTGCCATCTCTAGAAGAAGGTCTTGGAGGCGGGTGAGTGCCTTGAGGGTTGCCGTCTCGACGGCAAGAACCAGTGTTGCCATCTGGGGTCCCTCGAAGAACCAGCTTGTTGGAGAGTCATTAGCCTTCACGATCACTTCCACATGATACTCCGTCTCGGTGTCATTGATCCAATGCTCATGGTAGGTGAAAATGGGGGATCGGTGAAACTGGCACTTCTTGAGGCTATCCTCGAGAAGCACAGGAAATCCGGTGGTCAGGAAGTCTTCGGGTACGGCAGCCATCTACAAAGGTTAAATGGGAGAGGTCAATAAGGGAAATATATCTTGGGTTGGGTAAGCTTTAGAAAAGAAGAGAAGTTTAGATGGTCTCAAGCTAACTAACGTCCATGCTAACTAAGGCTTCCTACAGTCATGATGGCTCTGATACCAGCTCTGTGGGGACCCCGACTCATAAGTCGTGATCACCGAATGCACGTGTACAGTGATCCCAGAGATCAATGCTCACTGAACACACAGAAGCTGAATAACAAGAGTCTTACATCCATACATACCATCTTACACAAATTTATACCATTATGGTCAAGTCTTACATTGATAAAGCCTTAAGGGCTGAACATCAAATGAAACACAAGCAGCGGAAATCTTCGTCGATGAGTAGAGCCCATGCCATCTGCCTTAACCCTACAGGCATTCTGACTGGGAAACGTCCTAGTTCGCATGTTCGTCTCCAAAGGACTCTTCTTCGAACTCCGGTTCTTCCATGCCTGGCCAATTAAATAACCAGTGGAAAGCCAATGAGTACTTTGAATGTACTCGCAAGCAACCCATGTTTTGGCTCAAGATACAACAATGCATGACATAGGTAAATTTTTGCAGAAAGCTGATTTTGTCGTGTTATGACATGTTCAATAACTGGTAAACCATGCATTGCATGGATTCAAGTAACCATAGGGGCTGGTTACAGATATCAACATAAAGGGAGAGGGCTCCAACCCCACTCATTCATGTCAAGTCCTTTGACTTGACCCAAGAAGTACTTCCCACACACACTGGTTTGTAAACAAGTGGACGTAGCCCAAGAGCGGTTACCCAACTGTCCTTGACCGTGGACACGGCTATTCGAATAGTTTTACACTCTCTAGAGGTTGCACATTTTACCCACAAGATTCGGGGAACTTACGTGTCATCCACGACCCGCTGTCAGATTTCGGGTTCCGGCAGACCCTTAAGGTTCAAACTCTGGGGTGCGCACGAAGATTACTTCTTCCACCTCACCATCTCGCAAAGATCTAAACTACTGAAAGAACTGCACAAGAGACACAAGGTTTATACTGGTTCGGGCCACCGTTGTGGTGTAATATCCTACTCCAGTGTGTGGTCAGTGGATTGCCTCTTGGGGCTGATGAAGATGAACAATACAAGGAAGAACAGCCTCGCGAGGGTCTGCTCTTGGCTGGGGCGATGAACTGCTAGGAGGAGTTCAGTCACCCTTCTCTCTCTCTATGATTTTTACCCCATCCCCCTCACACTGTGGTGGCTAGTCCTATTTATAGAGGCCCTGGTCCTCTTCCCAAATATCGAGCGGGAAGGGAGCCAACAATGGCGGGCTAATATGAAGGGGGACAGCAAGTATCAGCTATCCTGACAAAAGCAGTCTCCGCCTGTGCAAAGCTCTAGTGATGACGCCGTCTTGGGCTCCACTATGACCTCCGTCTCGTAGTCCTCCTGGTCTTGGTCTCGTTGCACCGAAATGACAACCTTTGCCCGATGCCTCGATACTCCGCGCCTGCGCTTGCTCCCTTTGCACCAAAGAGGAAACGGAGGACGCTGCGCGGGCTGGCACCCGCCTGGCGCCTTCGATCGTCATGGCTTGCGTCATGGGCACCTCGCGAGGTACCCCGCCTTGATCTCTCCACCTCCTCGCGAGCCAGCCTGACGAGGCCGCGCCTGAGGAAGCTCCACGTCGTCCGCCCCGCGAGGCTTGGCCCCTCACGAGGGTCTTGAGTCTTGTGTTGATGAAGATGGGCCGTGCTGGGCCCCCTTTGAGCCACGCCGCAGGCCGCAGGCAGGCAAGTCTGGGGACCCCCGTTCCCAGAACACCGACAGTAGCCCCCGGGCCCAAGGCGCGCCCGGACTTGGCCATGCTGAGAGGCTAAAGGGCAAGGGCGAAGCGCCGCGGGCCCTAACAGCCTGCGGCCTTGGGCGCCGTGTGGCGGTTGATTGGACGTGGGCGTATCCACTTCCCCATGATGCCTCGGTGATCGCGCGGGTTGGACAAGTCCCTGCATGCAAATCGTGTCATGATTACCTGCGATCATGGAGGCCGGCAGTTGGCCTTCGCCGGCTATAAGTACGGAACTGCGCGTGCCCTTCCAGTCCATCCCTCCTTGCTTCTCCTTCTTCCCGATCCTTGCTCCGTCTTGCCGCGATGGCTCCGATTCGCCAGTTCTCTGCAGCGGAGAAGGGAAAGGCCTGCCAGGTCGAGCCCACCTCTCTCGCGCCCAAGCGCGGCCGAGGGCGCCCCGGAAGCATCCCGTGGTCGCCACGGCAGCTTCCCACGGTCGCGGAGATGGTTCCCAGCACGCTGATGGGCGAGCTACTGCGGCCGGAGGATGCGCCTTGGTTGCGCGCTCCCCTAGGCCACGCTTTCGCGTTTCGGAGGTGCTGCCGGAGTTCGTCGTATGGTGGGCGGAGCCGACTAGCGCCCGGCTCCAACTCCCTCGCTTCCTCCTTGGTGAGCTCCCGGCCGGTGCCCCGGGCGGCCTCTGGCTTCGGGCAGATGGCTACTGCAGCCGGGCCTCATGGGCTGCACTGGAGGTCTCCGCCACTGGGAGCTTAGCCCTGACCCGTGGTTGGCAGGCGTTTGCCCGTGCTCGCAGCCTGGAGCGCCGGTGCACCCTGCACTTTAAGTTTGACGGTGATGCCACCCTCTATGTGAGGGTGTTTGTGGAAGATGGTCGCCGCGTAGGGTGTTGCCCCGAGGACGACGACCGCGCCCGAGGACCCAGCCTCCACGACGACGGAGGAGACAGCGCCCGCGTGGTTGGCGGCGCTCAAGGCTCCCCCAGCTTCATCGACTTTTCTTCAAGCAACTCTTCCAGCGGTGGCCGCAGTCAGCCCCCACGCCGTCGCGCCCCGGTGAAGCGCGAGAGGGAGTCTGCTTGATCCTCGGAGACAGCCCGAGTCCCCTCCGCAGGCCGGTGCGGGGCAAGCCGCGTCGGCCTTGTCCTTTCTCTCCTTTTGTTTCCTGCGTAAAAGAAAACAGCTGCATGGAGCCCCGCGGGGGCGTGTTCGGGGTTATTGCTGTTAACCATTACCTTGATTCCGTTTTCGTGCCTTTCGGCTGTGTGTTTGCACGTAGGTAGTTCCCGGCCCCAGCCGTGGGGGGGCGACCGACCCAGGCCCTTTGTTTGTGTCGCGGTGCCTGTGGGGCATGGACTGGAGGGGTGCTCCTGTAAGGGGCCCAGGTCGCAAATTCTTTGAATGACTAGGATAGGAACACTAGTGAGGGCGTTCAGCTGCCCCCCTCGCGAGGCCTTGCGCAAGAGAAATCGAGGCGGGAGAGTGAAAAGCCGAAGAACCGCAAGCCAAAGACAGCAACAACTTCAATAAAACTCCAAATGCGAACAAAAAGGCCAACTGCGGAAAGCAAATGAAAAAGCCGCGTCCGGTACCTAATCTAGTCTTCGACGTCTTCTCACTAGCGCGGAGCTAAGTGCTACCACTGGGCGTGGGAGGGAGCCCCAGGGCCTGAGGCCGGCGCTCCTGAGACTCCGGGGCATGTACAGCCCCACTCATTATTACGTGAGAGTGTCATGGGCGGCGAGCTTCACAGGCGTTGGCCTTCTTCACAGGCTCCGGGCCTTTCTTCTTAGGGGAAACGAGCTTCACAGGCATTTGCCTTCTTCACAGGCTCTGGGCCTTTTCCAAAATGCGATAGCTTCACAGGCACTCGCCTTGCTTCACAGGCTCTGGGCCTTTTCCAAAATGCGATAACTTCACAGGCACTCTCCTTGCTTCACAGGCTCTGGGCCTTTTCCAAAACGCGACAACTTCACAGGCACTCGCCTTGCTTCATAGGCTTTGGGCCTTTTCCAAAATGCGATGACTTCACAGGCACTCCCCTTGCTTCACAGGCTCTGGGCCTTTTCCAAAATGCGATAGCTTCACAGGCACTCGCCTTGCTTCATAGGCTCTGGGCCTTTTCAGGGGTAGAACCTCCGGAGGTGCTGGATGTTCCATGCATTCTGGACCGGCACTCCCTCCTGAGTCTCCAAGCGCGCGGAGCCGTGCCTGGAAACATGAACAACCTTGAATGGGCCCTCCCACATGGGAGAGAGCTTGTGCAGTCCCTCCCTGGAGAGAACCCGCCTGAGAACAAGGTCTCCTACCTCAAGAGTCCTGGGACGGATGTTGCGGCAGTGATATCGCCGCGGCGCTTGCTGGTACCTCGCCGCTCGCAGTGCGGCTTCTCGGCGACGTTCCTCCCCCAGCACGAGGTCTATCCCCCGCATGGCGTCCTACTACGCCTTGTCGAACGCCAGGACCCATGCGGAGCGACGTCTGACCTCGTGAGGGAGGACCGCTTCCGCTCCGTAGACCAGGAAGAACGGGGTCTCTCCAGTCGGTTTGGTCGCGGTGGTGCGGATGGACCACAGCACGGACTAAAGCTCGTCGTACCAACCTCTGCCACAGGCCTCCAGCTTCTTCTTGAACGTCCTGGTCTTGAGGCCCCTCAGGACCTCTGCGTTGGCTCGCTCGGCCTGGCCGTTGCTTCGGGGGTGCGCCACTGAGGCGTAGCATATCTGTGTTCCAAGGTTAGCACAGTATGTTTTGAAGAGGTTACTGGTGAACTGCGAACCGTTGTCTGTGATGATGCGATTCGGCACCCCGAACCGGCTCACGATGCCCTTGATGAACTTGATCGCGGAACCCGCGGGAATGGTGCGGACAGCCTCTACTTCAGCCCACTTGGTGAATTTGTCCATGGCAACATAGAGGTAGCGGTAGCCCCCTGGCGCCCGAGGAAAAGGGCCCAAGATGTCCAGCCCCTAGACTACGAATGGCCACGAAAGGGGGATAGTCTGCAAGCCTCCTGCTGGCTGATGGATCTGCTTGGCGTGGAACTGGCAGGCTTCACAAGCTTTCACTACTTCCACGGTGTCATTGAGCGCGATGGGCCAATAAAACCCACTGCGGAACGCCTTGCCGACGAGGGTCCACGATGATGAATGATGTCCGCAGTCTCCGCCGTGTATATCTTCCAGTAGCTCCTTCCCTTGCTCCCTGGAGATGCAGCGCAGGGATACATCGTTTGGTCGCTTCCGGTAGAGCTCTCCGTCTTTGATGCAGTATGCCGTGGCCTAGCGTGCCACTCTCTCCGCTTCCTCCTCCTTCTCCGGCAAGGTCCCTTGCGCTAAGTAGCTCCGGAGCTCCGTGATCCAACATCCCTCCTGAGGTTCCATCGTCAGGAGCAGGCGCGCTCCTGAGGCCGGACCACGGGTCGGAGCTCCTAAGGCAGGTGGCTGGGGGAGCTCCTCCCAGGGCTGAGCCATGTTTGATAATGACGGCAGAGCTGAGGGCTTGAAGAGCCGCTCCTCGAAAACGCCAGGCTCCTGAGGTAACCGTCTGGACACACGTTTGGCGATGTCATCGGCCTCCTGATTGGTGCCACGGGGCACATGCTGCAACTCCAACCCCCAGAATTGCTTCTCCATCCTGCGGACTTCCGCAAGGTAGGCTTCCATGTGCTCATCCTTCGGCTCGTACACCTTGTTGGAGAAATTGACAAGGAGTTGCGAATCGCCCTTGATGGTGAGGCGTTTCACTCCCAGGGCAGTCGCGGCCTTCAAGCCCGCTATTAAACCTTCATACTCCGCTATGTTGTTGGAGACCTTTTCGCCTTGCTGGAAACAGAGTTGCACGGCATAATAGAGCTTACCCTGTGTGGGCGATATAAGCACCGCCCCAGCTCCAGCGCCATGCCTGGAGAACGCCCCATCAAAGTACATGACCCAGCCTTCTGGCGCCTCGCTTCCCGAGGATAGGGACCGATCCTCATCGGCCTTGAGGCCTGGCGCCTCCGTCCACTCTGCCACAAAATCCGCCAATGCTGCTCCCTTGATGACCCCGGTCGTGCTGAATTCGAGCTGAAATGCTTGCAGTTCTATGTTCCACTCAGCGACCCTTCCAGCTGAATTAGGGCTCCTGAGCACTCTCTCCAGGGGGTATGATGAGACGACCTTGATGGGGTGACCCTGAAAATAGTGCTGCAGCTTGCGCGAAGCCACCAGTAGCGTGAGGAGGAGTTTCTGAGGCATGGGGTACCGCGCTCTCGCATCCCGCAGCACTGTGCTGACAAAGTACACTGGGTGCTCAACGAGGTGGAGTGCGTCAGTACTGGTGGCTCCTTCCGGAGACCATGGCGCCTCTTGAGGCAATGAGACCTCCTGAGACTGGCCATCTGGAAGAGGGGCCTCTTCCGCCTCTGGTGCGCCCCTCTGCGGCGGCTGATCCTCCTCAGCCGCAGTGGTGGTTTCTGTAGGCCTTCCTTGTCTCTGTCCTGCCTTGTCCCGGGCTACTGCTATGGTTTTGATCTGGCGCTCCTCTCTGACTGCCACCAAGGCTGCACTGGCGGACTAGGGAGTGGCGGCGAGGTAAAGCCCCAGGGGTCCTGCGGGCGCGGAGCCACCATGACCAGTGGGCTGGTCAGGTATCTCTTGAGATCCTGGAACGCCTTGTCGGCCTCTTCAGTCCACTCGAAGGGCCCCTTCTTCTTCATTAGCTGGAAGAAGGCAGGGCTCGCTCTCCCAACTTGGAGATGAAGCGCCCTAGCACGGTCACGCGCCCCGTGAGATTTTGCATTTCTCTGAGGGTCTTCGGCGGGCTCATGTCTTCCACCGCCTTGACCTTCTCTGGGTTAGCCTCGATGCCTCGGTGGGACACGAGGAAACCCAAGAGCTTTCCCGAGGGGACTCCGAACACACACTTCTATGGGTTGAGCCGTAGGTTCACTGCGTTGAGGCTCGCGAAGGTTTCCTCCAAGTCCTGTATCAAGGTCCCAGCCTCCCGAGACTTTACCGCAATGTCATCAACGTAAGCTTCAACATTCTTCCCGAGCTGTGGGCCCAAGGTGATGTGCATCAGCCGCTGAAAGGTCACCCCTGCGTTACTCAGCCCGAAGGGCATGCAAGTGTAGCAGTATACCCCACACGGGGTTAGGAAGGTTGTCTTCTCGACGTCTTCTACCGCCATCTTGATCTGGTGATACCCAGAGAAGGCATCCAGGAAGCATAGCAGGTCGCATTCTGCAGTGGAATCGACGATCTGGTCGATGCGGGGGAACGGGAACGGATCTTGCGGGCATGCTTTGTTGAGGTTGGTGAAGTCGACACACATACGCTCCTTCCCTCCCTTCTTTGGCACAACGACAGGGTTGGCCAGCCAATCTGGGTATCGGACCTCGCGGATGACCCCAGCGGCTTCTAATTTGTGGGTCTCTTGGATGATGAAGGCTTGCTTTTCTGTGGACTGCCACCTGGCCTTCTGCTTCACAGGGCGCACGTTGGGGCACACGTTGAGGTGATGCTCGGTTACACTCCTGGGGATCCCTGCCAACTGGTCCGGTTCCCAAGCGAATACCTTCTTGTTTGCGCGCAAGAACCCGACTAGGTCCTCCTCCTTCTCGGGTTTGAGGTTGGAGCCTATGGTTAAAGTGGCACCGAAGCACCCGTCCTCGTCGACAGGTATCTGCTTGGTTTCTGCCTTGTCTTGGGTGAACAACTGCTTCTTCTTGGCGGGTGCAGCCCCCTTGGGCCCGGGGGTCTCCAAGTCGGCGGGCTGTGCCGATGCCGCCGTCTTGAAGGCGAGCTTGAGCGCCCGCACCGCGTCCCCGGTGTCTCCGTGCACAGTGAGGACACCGCTGCTCCCGGGCATCTTCATGAGGTTGTACGCCGGGTGCGTCGCGGCCATGAATCGGGCCAGCGCTGGGTAGCCGAGGATGGCATTGTAGGGGAGGCCGATGGGGGTGATGTCGAAGTCAACCAGCTCCGTGCGGAAGTTGTCGTAGGTGCCGAAGGTCACTGGGAGCCGGATCTGCCCCCAGGAGCTGGACGACTTGCCCCCAACGCCTGAGAAGGGCCGGCTGGGTTGCAGCCGTTCCAGAGGTATGCGGAGGAGGTTGAAGGCCTCGGCCGAGAGCACGCTGAGGCCCGCGCCGCCATCAACGAGGGTTCTGGTGACGGCCACCTGGCCGATGGTGGGGGTGCACAACATGGGGAGCGCGCCCGAGCAGGCCAAGTTGGAGGGGTGGTCCTCCGAGCTGAAGGTCAGGCCGGTATCGGGCGCCGCCCGATCCAGGGGAGCCCCCTGCCGCGTGGAAGCGGCGCTGACCCGGCGGACGAATGGCTTGACGTGGTGACTTGTGGGCGGCGCCTGCGAGCCGCCCAGGAGGGCCGCGACGATTGGGGGTGTTGGTGTAGCGCGATGGGACGACGCAGGAGAGCCCCCTGTGGCGCGGATGAGCTCGGGGGCGGCCCGGCACTCCGCGCGGGCTCGACGAGCGTTAGACATGCGCGTGATGGTCGGAGGAAAACGGAGCGGTGGAAGGCGAATTCCGGCGCACCCCTACCTGGCGCGCCAAATGCCGGATTTCGGGTTCCGGCAGACCCTTGAGGTTCGAACTCTGGGGTGCACACGAAGATTACGTCTTCTACCTCACCGTCTCGCAAAGATCTAAACTACTGAAAGAACTACACAAGAGACACAAGGTTTATACTGGTTCGGGCCACCGTTGTGGTGTAATACCCTACTCCAGTGTGTGGTGGGTGGATTGCCTCTTGGGGCTGATGAAGATGAACAATACAAGGAAGAACAGCCTCGCGAGGGTCTGCTCTTGGCTAGGGCGATGAACTGCTAGGAGGAGTTCAGTCACCCTTCTCTCTCTCTCTGATTTTTACCACATCCCCCTCACACTGTGGTGGCTAGTCCTATTTATAGAGGCCCTGGTCCTCTTCCCAAATATCGAGCGGGTAGGGAGCCAACAATGGCGGGCTAATTTGAAGGGGGACAACAAGTATTAGCTATCCTGACAAAAGCAGTCTTCGCCTGCGCAAAGCTCTAGTGATGACGCCGTCTTGGGCTCCACGGTGACCTCCGTCTCGTAGTCCTCCTTGTCTTGGTCTCATTGCACCGAAATGGCAACCTTTCCCCGATGCCTCGGTACTCCGCGCCAGTGCTTGCTCCCTTTGCACCAAAGAGGAAAAGGAGGACGCTGCGCGGGCTGGCACCCGCCTGGCGCCTTTGATCGTCATGGCTTGCGTCACGGGCACTTCGCGATGTACCCCGCCTTGATCTCTCCGCCTCCTCGTGAGCCAGCCTGATGAGGCCGCGCCTGAGGAAGCTCCACGTCGTCCGCCCCGCGAGGCTTGGCCCCTCGCGAGGGTCTTGAGTCTTGTGTTGATGAAGATGGGCCTTGCTGGGGCCCCTTTGAGCCACGCCGCAGGCTGCAGGCAGGCAAGTCTGGGGACCCCCGTTCCCAGAACGCCGACACCCGCGGTACCTCAAGTACCCGGGGTAAGCACCCGATCACTATCTTTCCCTAGACGACACTAACATGGGGTCCACTCGTTGTTCCGTATCCTCACGATGTACATCGTATGAGACTCACTCGAGATCGTAACATCCGAGAGGGGACACAACGGTGTATCCGGTCCCCTGTGAAAACAGTCATGGCCGCTCTACCTGGCACGACCCCATCCCGAGAGAGCGCACCAACAACTCTCCCGTCACTAGTAATGCGGGCTCCAAGCTAGTATCGGCCTAGGTAATCAATAATGCCCTTTCCCATACAAGGGTAGAGTGGTTGCGCATGTAAGGTTGGAATAACGGTCGCAACTTAAACCAATCCGTTTTGAAAAACAACACACACACTTGCCTCGGTACACCACTTCGTCATCAAGTGGTTACCCAACCCATCATCTCCCCTGGGCATAAGTGGCACCCGATGGGGTTTTTTGAAAAGTCTTTTGAAAATACTTTGTCTCCATCACCATGCATATTCCCGTCCCTTTTTGCGTAGCACTACTTTAGCATCCTATCTACTCCCACCGGCATAACCCTCATAAGGAGGTAGGGTCATGCACAATGCAAGTATCAACGAGGAAGTAATAGAGGCAACCCATCAAAGTGGTTACCATCTCATCATGATTCCGATACAACACTAATAAAGTGATATATGACATGCATAAAAGGGTTTCATAGACATGGTCAAAGGGCTGCTTGCTTGGCTCAGCAAAGTCTTCTGGGTCTTCAAAGTCTTCTGGTCCAACTCCTTCGTCGGCAACGCAATCTATCATCGCAAATAATAACGAGAAAAATAAGGTAATAATAAAACAGAAAACCAAAGTGCTCAGAAAAATGTCAACTCATTTTTGTTAAATACTAGGTTGAAAGCTAAGAAGGGGAAAATTCCTAGTTTTGGTTTTGGAGTAGCAGAATAGAAGAAATGTATTTTTAGAGGGGTTTAAATATATTCAAATTTGAATTTGAATATGAACAATACATAAAAGTTGTTTGGGCATAAGTGAAAATTATACCATTAAATAGGTGGGATTTTAAGAAAAATATGGGAGTTGGAATTATTTTATTTGGATGAATATTTAATCTAGTGGAATTTTTGGAAAAGTTACAGAAAAAGAAAAGGAAAAAGGCCACTGTGCAACAGGGCCCATTCGGCCACACTGCAGCGGGCCCAGGGGGAATCCAGCCCGCACATGGCTGCCACGTCGGAGGCGTATTTGGGAAATACGCCTCCAGCCGACGCAGCAAACCGGTACGCGTGCGCGTGTGTTTTAAACCTGACGTGTGGGACCCACACGTCAGGACGTGAGGCTGACGGACGGGCCCCACGGCCGTCGTCGTCAACCTCTGGTCAGAGAGGGCGGCGAGCTCACCGGCGCCGCTGTGGTCGACGGCGAGGCGATCTGAGGGCACTGGCGTGCTCAGGGCTGAGTCGCCGTTTGGGTTGAGGTGGAGGTGGTCGCCGGGGTGCAGGGGTTCGCCGGCGACGAGGAAGCCGGCGGCAGAGCTTCGGGAGGTGCTTGCCCCAGTCGATTCCGGCTGCAAAAGAGAGGGGAAATAGAGGGGGAATGGTCAGGGAGGTGTGGCGGGTCCAAATCAAGAGAGAAGGGGCGGAGAGAGCCTGTACCCCGAGATCGACGACGACCCGAGGCGGCGGAGCTCGAGCTCGATCTCGAGCTCGGGTGCTCCTAGAGGAGAGTGGAGGGCACAGGGGGGCTATTTGGAGTAGGTAGGAGCGAGTGGTGGTGAGTGAGAGGCTCGGGGAGGCCTTTAAGTAGGCGAGCCACGGCTCACCGTAGACCCGTGCGCCGGCGAGGTTGTTGCCGTTGCTGTGGGTCACGGGGGCGCGCGTGGGCGTGTCTGGGGTGCTCGTGGGTTTGGTCCAGAGCGAGGGAAAGAAGAGAGAGAGGGAGCAGGGGGCCAGAGGCACCACGCGTGTGAGCACGCTCACTGGTGCGCTCGAGCGGTCGTCGCGCGTGCGAGCTGGGGCGAGAGGAGGGAGAAGGAAGAGGGGGACCAGGGTTTAGCGTGCCGCAGACGCCGAGGTGCATCGTCGGGCGTGCTGGGGAGGCCCGAGGTGGCCGGAGGCGGTTGGAAGGGGGCGGCTACAGTGCGGGAGCGCACTGTAGCGCGCTCCAGAGCGCCCAAATGGCCGGCATGGCCATTTTCTATGCAGTGTGGGCACGGCCAAAGGTGTCTGGTGGCTCTAGGGAGGAGTGAAGATGTAGGAGATGGCCTTGGATGCCCTGGGTGGCCAGTAGGAGAGGAGAGAGGTAGAAGAAGAGGGAGAAATGGGCTGTCCAGAGAGAGAAAGTGGGGTTTTACCCATCCAATAATTGAACTGTGGATTTGCTATTGTTACTGGAGGTGAAAGGGGACTAGGAGGGGTCGTGGTAAAGAGTGGAGCTCATGGAGATTAGTGGAAGAGCCCCAAACATGGTTTTTAGTTAACATGCAGAAGGTGTTTGATATGGTTTTGGGGTACTTGCACTAATTTACTTCTTGTGGCACTTGGCAGGGGTGTTTGTCATGACAAAATGACAGGGAAAAAGGAAGATGAGCTCATTTGGAAGAGTTTGCTAATGAAGCTTTGGCAAACCCTAGAAATTAGCAGAAATGAACTTGTGTAGATCTAGTTGAGGAAATCACTGCTCCTTGATGCACCACTTGGTGTAGTGGCTTATTTGGTCATATGAACATGCCCACAAAAGTTGGGGTGAAGGAGAGAAAGTTGGTAGTACAAATTTGTTCAAATTTGATTCTGGTCAGAGAGGGTTTTGGGGCTTTTTGGTGAACCAAAATGACCTTAACTGACATGAGGCTTTGCATGGTGATAACAATATGCATTTGTGACTTGCTGGATTTTCCTTGGATTTTTATGAAAATATTTCCTGTAGAAATATTTCAAATCCTTGAAATTGGCAGAAATGGTTTGGGGAGGTTTTGTCCAATATTTTGATCATGACCATATGTTGAAACTCTTATATATGGGAAATATATGCCCACTGAGTTTCCCTGATTTTTCTCAAATATTTTTAAAACAATAAAATAATTTTTCCCTATTAAAGACCATTTCTGGCCTTAAGAAAAAGCTTTTAAATAAAATAGGAAAATAACTTTTAAAATTATCCTTTTGTGGTTTATGGGAATCCTATATCTAATAGGTTTCAAATATACTCTTTGAAATATTTTTCATACCCCAAATCAGGTACTTGCAGTGCAAACCTCAATCCAGGGGTTTTTGGAAAACTAATTTTTGAAAATACTATTTGGCCAAATTATTTTGGTAAGAAAATACAATATTGCACTATACACATGGCATGATCATTGGGCAGAAGTTTGGGGCAAGGAGATGAAGTACAGAAGGTGGAGTAGTTGACTTTAAAGAGCACTTGAAAAACCACACAGAGAAATCCAACCCCAAAATAAAAGCCAAATAATGCAAAAGTTTTTGTTGGTCCAAATTTTCATGCTTTATTAATGCAAATGACATGTTACAAAATGCAGGGTGTGACAGACCTACCCCCCTAACAAGAATCTCGTCCCCGAGATTCCTAAACTAGGCTTTAAAGAGATACGAAAACTCGGATCTAAGGTAGTCTTCACGTTCCCAGGTTGCTTCTGCTTCAGTGTGGTTGCTCCACTGGACCTTGAAGTACTTGATGGTGCGGCTTCGAGTGCGTCGTTCAGCCTCGTCCGAAATGCAGATGGGTCTCTCGCGGTAGGTCAAATCAGGCTGAAGGTCAATGGCTTGGTGATCGACGTCCTTGTAAAGATCAGGTTTGTCTGGAACTTGGAGACACTTCCGGAGTTGTGACACGTGGAATACGTTGTGCACATCGGATAGTTCAGGTGGCAGTTCCAACTGGTAACCCACTTCTCCTCGCCGTTCAGTGATCTCGAAGGGGTCGATGTATGTTGGTGCGAGTTTTCCTTTGACATGGAAGCGTTGGGTTCCCTTGAGAGGTGTGACCCGGAGATAGACATGATCTCCAACTCGGAAGGTCATGTCTCTCCGACGTGAGTTAGCGTAGCTCTTCTGCCTTGACTTGGCAGTCTTCAAACGCTCTTTGACAAGCTGGACTTGCTCTTCTGCTTCACGGAGGATATCGGGCCCAAAGACTAGTCCTTCTCCGGTCTCTGACCAATTGAGGGGTGTGCGACACTTGCGTTCGTACACCACCTCAAATGGTGCCATCTAGAGGCTTGACTGATAACTGTTGTTGTAGGAGAACTCGGCGAAAGGGAGACAATCTTCCCACCTAGCTCCATATGATAAGACACAGGCTCGGAGCATGTCTTCGAGTATCTGATTTACTCGTTCTATCTGACCTCCGGTCTGTGGGTGGAAAGCAATGCTGAAGGACAACTTGGTCCCCATGGCCTCTTGGAACTTCTTCCAAAATCTTGAGGTAAACTGGGTTCCTCGGTTTGACACAATCTCCTTGGGAACACCATGAAGGCTTACGATTCTGTTGATGTAGAGGCTGGCTAGCTGGTTTCCCTTGTAAGTCATTTTGAAAATACTTTGTCTCCATCACCATGCATATTCCCGTCCCTTTTTGCGTAGCACTACTTTAGCATCCTATCTACTCCCACCGGCATAACCCTCATAAGGAGGTAGGGTCATGCACAATGCAAGTATCAATGAGGAAGTAATAGAGGCAACCCATCAAAGTGGTTACCATCTCATCATGATTCCGATGCAACACTAATAAAGTGCTATATGACATGCATAAAAAGGGTTTCATAGACATGGTCAAAGGGCTGCTTGCCTAGCTCAGCAAAGTCTTCTGGGTCTTCAAAGTCTTCTGGTCCAACTCCTTCGTCGGCAACGCAATCTATCGTCGCAAATAATAACGAGAAAAATAAGGTAATAATAAAACAGAAAACCAAAGTGCTCAGAAAAATGTCAACTCATTTTTGTTAAATACTAGGTTGAAAGCTAAGAAGGGGAACATTCCTAGTTTTGGTTTTGGAGTAGCAGAATAGAAGAAATGGATTTTTAGAGGGGTTTAAATATATTCAAATTTGAAATTGAATATGAACAATACATAAAAGTTGTTTGGACATGAGTGAAAATTATACCATTAAATAGGTGGGATTTTAAGAAAAATATGGGAGTTGGAATTATTTTATTTGGATGAATATTTAATCTAGTGGAATTTTTGGAAAAGTTACAGAAAAAGAAAAGGAAAAAGGCCACTGTGCAACGGGGCCCATTCGGCCACACTGCAGCGGGCCCAGGGGGAATCCAGCCCGCACATGGCTGCCATGTCGGAGGCGTATTTGGGAAATACGCCTCCAGCCGACGCAGCAAACCGGTACGCGTGCGCGTGTGTTTTAAACCTGACGTGTGGGACCCACACGTCAGGACGTGAGGCTGACGGACGGGCCCCACGGCCGTCGTCGCAACCTCTGGTCAGAGAGGGCGGCGAGCTCACCGGCGCCGCTGTGGTCGACGGCGAGGCGATCTGAGGGCACTGGCGTGCTCAGGGCTGAGTTGCCGTTTGGGTTGAGGTGGAGGTGGTCGCCGGGGTGCAGGGGTTCGCCGGCGACGAGGAAGCCGGCGGCAGAGCTTCGGGAGGTGCTTGCCCCGGTCGATTCCGGCTGCAAAAGAGAGGGGAAATAGAGGGGGAATGGTCAGGGAGGTGTGGCGGGTCCAAATCAAGAGAGAAGGGGCGGAGAGAGCCTGTACCCCGAGATCGACGACGACCCGAGGCGGCGGAGCTCGAGCTCGATCTCGAGCTCGGGTGCTCCTAGAGGAGAGTGGAGGGCACAGGGGGGCTATAGTAGGTAGGAGCGAGTGGTGGTGAGTGAGAGGCTCGGGGAGGCCTTTAAGTAGGCGAGCCACGGCTCACCGTAGACCCGTGCGCCGGCGAGGTTGTTGCCGTTGCTGTGGGTCACGGGGGCGCGCGTGGGCGTGTCTGGGGTGCTCGTGGGTTTGGTCCAGAGCGAGGGAAAGAAGAGAGAGAGGGAGCAGGGGGCCAGAGGCACCACGCGTGTGAGCACGCTCACTGGTGCGCTCGAGCGGTCGTCGCGCGTGCGAGCTGGGGCGAGAGGAGGGAGAAGGAAGAGGGGGACCAGGGTTTAGCGTGCCGCAGACACCGAGGCGCATCGTCGGGCGTGCTGGGGTGGCCCGAGGTGGCCGGAGGCGGTTGGAAGGGGGCGGCTACAGTGCGGGAGCGCACTGTAGCGCGCTCCAGAGCGCCCAAATGCCCGGCATGGCCATTTTCTATGCAGTGTGGGCACGGCCAAAGGTGTCTGGTGGCTCTAGGGAGGAGTGAAGATGTAGGAGATGGCCTTGGATGCCCTGGGTGGCCAGTAGGAGAGGAGAGAGGTAGAAGAAGAGGGAGAAATGGGCTGTCCAGAGAGAGAGAGAGTGGGGTTTTACCCATCCAATAATTGAACTGTGGATTTGCCATTGTTACTGGAGGTGAAAGGGGACTAGGAGGGGTTGTGGTAAAGAGTGGAGCTCATGGAGATTAGTGGAAGAGCCCCAAACAGGGTTTTTAGTTAACATGCAGAAGGTGTTTGATATGGTTTTGGGGTACTTGCACTAATTTACTTCTTGTGGCACTTGGCAGGGGTGTTTGTCATGACAAAATGACAGGGAAAAAGGAAGATGAGCTCATTTGGAAGAGTTTGCTAATGAAGCTTTGGCAAATCCTAGAAATTAGCAGAAATGAACTTGTGTAGATCTAGTTGAGCAAATCACTTCTCCTTGATGCACCACTTGGTGTAGTGGCCTTATTTGGTCATATGAACATGCCCACAAAAGTTGGTGTCAAGGAGAGAAAGTTGGTAGTACAAATTTTTTCAAATTTGATTCTGGTCAGAGAGGGTTTTGGGGCTTTTTGGTGAACCAAAATGACCTTAACTGACATGAGGCTTTGCTTGGTGATAACAATATGCATTTGTGACTTGCTGGATTTTCCTTGGATTTTTATGAAAATATTTCCTGTAGAAATATTTGAAATCCTTGAAATGGGCAGAAATGGTTTTGGGAGGTTTTGTCCAATATTTTGATCATGACCATATGTTGAAACTCTTATATATGGGAAATATATTCCCACTCAGTTTCCCTGATTTTTCTCAAATATTTTTAAAACAATAAAATAATTTTTCCCTATTAAAGACCATTTCTGGCCTTAAGAAAAAGCTTTTAAATAAAATAGGAAAATAACTTTTAAAATTATCTTTTTGTGGTTTATGGGAATCCTATATCTAATAGGTTTCAAATATACTCTTTGAAATATTTTTCATACCCCAAATCAGGTACTTGCAGTGCAAACCTCAATCCAGGGGTTTTTGGAAAACTAATTTTTGAAAATACTATTTAGCCAAATTATTTTTGTAAGAAAATACTATATTGCACTATACACATGGCATGATCATTGGGCAGAAGTTTGGGGCAAGGAGATGAAGTACAGAAGGTGGAGTAGTTGACTTTAAAGAGCACATGTAAAACCACACAGAGAAATCCAACCCCAAAATAAAAGCCAAATAATGCAAAAGTTTTTGTTGGTCCGAATTTTCATGCTTTATTAATGCAAATGACATGTTACAAAATGCAGGGTGTGACATATAGCAAGAGGTAGGTATCGCGGCATAGCAATAGAGCGAGCAACTAGCAAGCAAAGATAGAAGTGATTTCGAGGGCATGGTCATCTTGCCTGCAAAGTTCTCTGAGTTGACGAAAGCTTGATCCTCGTAAGCATACTCAACGGGTTCCTCGATCACGTAATCGTCTCCCGGCTATACCCAAAGCAAGAGCACAAGCAAAAGAAACATCAATCAACCACGGTGCAATGCGCAAGCAACATGATGCAAAACATGGCATGATATGCGGGATGTGATATGCAATGCATATGCCAGCTCTAGAAGGAAAGGAAGAACCAGACATCAACTTGGCAAACCAAGTGTGCTGCTGGAAAGATGATACGATTTCGTTCGAAATCGATATAAAGATCACCGGAATCGGACGCACGGTTTGCAAAAGGCAAGCAAAACAATAATGGCACAATTCTGCGATTAACAGCACAATGCCATCTAGAATGCAACAAGAAACTAAGCTACTGCACTCCAACATAACAACAAAGAACATGGTAGTGATCTACACAAGATGCTTGATAAAAGATGAACACTGAGCTACGACTAAATCACACAATAGCAGATTCAAACAAGCATGGCAAAAGTGCAAAAGATATCAGCTTCACAGACTTAGTGAAATTGTTGACATGTCAGGAATTAACATCAGGAAGCAATGTTTAGAGCAAGATAACAACATGCTACAGGAACAGAACATAGCAATACAAGGCATGGCATGAGTCTACTCAAAGCATATAACAAAAGTCCCTTACTGACCATAAGAGAAAAAGGATCAGAAGATATGATGGCACCCATGTAAACATAGCAAGTTTCGTCAACAGATTCTGACTTGGCAGAAAACTGGACATGGCAAAACCAGAATTATGAAGGCATGTTTGCGAGCTCGATTCACTCAACGCAAGGCATTGCATGACAAGATAAGCATAGCATCAGCAAGAAGACATGTTCATGAAGCTAACCATGGCAAGAACAATCTCATAGCATGCATGGATCAACTACAACAACGTTGGCAAAATTGATTAACACGTAAACAATCTGCCAGGAACATTTTATAGCAAAAGTAGAGCAAGATTGAGTCATGCTAGGGCACTCCATAAATGAAAATAGGGGCATGGATGGATAGAGCACAACCATATGTCCAAATCATCCTTACTGAACATACTCAAAAGAAGTATGGATCTCTCTGTAGCAACATGAATACATGGCATAAAAATAACAGCAGAGCAAAGACTTAGTGAAATTCTATGTCTCTGAGATCAGTAATATCATGAGAGCTACTTTGCATGCTTGTGGTAGTCACCACATTGATCACAAAAATACATGGCATACACCCCTGTAAAGATGGCATGTCATAGTCCAAAACACATATAGAGCTCAAGTTCATATGCAGCACACAACAATTGTAGCAAAAGTGACAAAAGCTCATACTCTGCTAAGAATCAGCACCTAACATTTTATAGCACTCTTGCATCAACAATTTGGGCATCAAGATGGATTCAAACAAACATGGCACAATGGAACAAAATGAAGAGCACACCCAGATGAACATTTTCATATATCATGCATGCAAAACGAATCTACGGATGAGGAGTTATGGCATGTTGAACAGTGCTTGAAAATATAGCAGATGAAAATGACTTAGGCGAAAATCGGGGTCAACCTCGGTTTCCAGATCTGGATCTGGGCGGCGCGCGAACTGAAGTTCACCTGGACCTCGCCGGAGATGGAGGGGACGGCGGCCGGAGTAGACGGGGACAGCCGGATCCGGTCCGGCGGGGCCAGATCCGGGGCCAGGCGACGACGGGGAGCCACGGGCGATGGGCGGCGCGCGCGAAGGCGGTGGCGACCTGCGGTGGCGGAGGCGCGCGGCGGCACGGCGAGTTCGTGGCGGCGCACCGGCGGGAGGAGGCACGGGCAGCGCAGCGCGTGCTGCGGCGGAGAGACAGGCGGGGCGTGGGCGGCTCGGGCCCGCGGGAGCCGGCGACGGGCCTCGGCGGGCCGCGCGGTGGGTGGAGGCGGCGGCGACACGTGGCGGCCGGCGGTTGGTCCGGGTGGCGGCGGCGGACATGTCCGGCCATCGCGGACGCGTCCGGTGGCGGCGGGGGAGGTTTTTCGGGTTTTGACCGCGAATTTGGAGGAGGGGGCACCTATTTATAAATAGAAGGAGGTGGGAGTGTCCAAATTGAGAGCGGTTTTCGGCCACGCAATCGTGATCGAACGATCGAGGGGTTTTGGATGGGTTATTGGGCCACTTTGGAGGGGTGTTGGGCTGCAACACACACTAGGTCTTTACGGTTCCTCGGTTAACCGTTGGAGTATCAAACGGACTCCAAATGGCATGAAACTTGACAGGCGGTCTACCGGTGGTGTACCAAGGCCGCTTGGCAAGTCCCGGTCCAATCCGAGAATGTTTAACACCCACTCACGAAAAGAGGCAAAAGGGGGCACCGGATGACATAGGAGTGTCGGATTGCAAAACAGACAACAGGGAAAATGCTCGGATGCATGAGACAAACACGTATGGAAATGAGATGCACATGATGACATGATATGAAATGCATGACAGGGAAAAAAGCAAAACAAAGACAAGAACCCAACCACGAATCTCATAACTTAGAGCCAAAAATGGCAAGAGTTGGAGTACAAATATGGAAAGTTACATCGGGGGTGTTACACGACTCCATTGCTTTCAGCCTTCCCATCATGTCCGGATCCAGCTCCCAAGGCCGATGGGTGGCTTCCTCCATTACAGAGGAGGATATTGCCAAGCTTCAGGCAACCAGATATCTGACTGCAGAGATCCACCACTGTCTTCCTGCTCAAGGACAAGTTATTCCGAACCCCAGATCCGGCAAGAGGGTTGTGTTCATCCCCCACTTCCTCCGGGGGTTAGGGTTTGCGCTTCACCCCTTCGTCCGGGGGCTAATGTTTTATTACGGACTGGATTTTCACGACCTTGCCCCGGACTCGATTCTCCATGTCTCGGTGTTTATCATTACATGTGGGGCCTTCCTTCGAATCCCCCCACACTTCGGCTTATGGCTCAAGACCTTTAGTGTGAAACCGAAGATAGCCGACGGGGAACAGGTGAGTGCGGCGGTGCTACAATCAGCCAACTCGCCAACACTCCCTGGCCAAAAGGTTCCTTTACCGAGACTTCCAATTACTGGCAGCGGGAGTGGTTTTACATTACAGAGCCCTGCAGTACTAAGTGGGTTGCTGCACCCACTTTCCGTCCTGGCCCACCATCACAGCTTGCATCATTTGTCAACAAGGGGCTGGACTGGGGATCGGTTGATGAAGTGCGGACCTTACAAAGCCGCATTCGAACCGTCCTCGAGAGAGATATCGATCTCGTTAGTGTGATTCAAGTGATGTTAGTCCGCCAAACCATGCCCTGCCAGCGCAGGCCTCGCCGCATGTGGGAGTTTAATCCAGAAGGACCAAAAACCCTCCAACACTTCTTCGGCGCCAAACATGAAGGGATGTGGAAGTTATTTTTTGGGAAGCGGAAACATTGGCCGGATACCGCTGAGGACGCTGGCCTCAACTGTAATCGTCCGGATACCCCGGTAAGCACTTGTCTCTCGAATACTTTGTGGTCATGCATACAGTAATATGATACTGAGCAGGCTATCTTTTTCCAGGGCTGGATAAAGAAGGCGGAACTGATTATGTGTTCGGCCCCTTTGCCGGAGGGTCCAGCGAATCCTGTCCTAACAAGGATGCTAGCCCCAGCACCATACCAGATGCCGGAGAAGGAGGACGAGGTGGACGACAAGAGGACCAAGGACGGCCTCTGTCATGATTTTGTCACGGCAGATGTCCTCGTGAAAGGACTAAGTCGTGGAGCCATCGCTACGGTTTAGCTTAAAGGGGTTAAACCGGACAAGGGACATGAGAGTTTTATACTAGTTCGGCCCCTTACGATGAAGCTAAAAGCCTACGTCTAGTTGTGATGGAATTGCTGGGGTTTCGATGACCAGGGAGCGAATCCGCTTTGCCTGGTTCTCGAGTTGTTGTCGTGTGTTGTCCCTAAACCGCCGCCGGGTCGTCCCTTTATATACATAGGTTGACACTCGTCGGTTTACAGAGTCCCGAGGCCGGATCATCAATGTGTCCAACTCGGTCTCTATCCTTCCTATCTTACAATACAAGTTACATGAGAAAGTCGGTTTACATCTACAGGCCTTAACCCGCCTTTGGGCCTTGGTCCTTCGTAAAGTGCCACCATCCTCACGTCTTCGTGGGCTTCTAATCTTCATAGAGTTAACCCGGCTACTCCTGGCCGGTTTACGTCCAGTAGTAATATCCCCAACATTAGGCCCCAGATTGATTTGAACTTGTTCAAGTCAATCTTCAACACTTCGAAAAATTCTTGCCCTGGCACCTTCGCATGGATCTTGTAAACCGCCGTGACATCATCCTTCAGATCCGCAGTAAACCGCCATGATGTCACCTATTCGTTGAAGCCGAAGATGCCCTTTATTAATGGGCATCCAACCATCGAGGCGACAACTTTATTATATATCCATTTTTGAGCTCCTCGATTTCCACGCCTGTCACTTATCTCTTCGCTTTATAAATAGGGTTGAGGCCCCTTTTCCTTTTCCTCCGCTGCCTCTTCATCTCTTCTTCCTCCTCGCGACGCCCCTGCACTCGAGCGCCGCCGCCATCGTCAAGCTTTGCCTCTGCATCACCATCGGCCGCTGCATCGACCTGACTGGACCAGAAAAGTGCGGCGCATCTCCTTCGTTCTTGTAACACTGGTAAGCCCTCTCTCTTTCCGCCCTAGATCTTCGCCATTAGGGTTTTGTATTCATCAGAGTTCACCGAAGTTCTAAAGCTATTCTTCTTTGTCCTTCTTGGTAGCATCGTAGGCTAGTCTTAGATCTGTTTTAGCCCTTGCGCGACCATAGCCACAAACTCACCCTTCCTTATTAGATCACTCCTTTACATAGACAACAACTCATCTGATTCTGACGAGGTTAAGCACCTGAAGTTTTTAGGTCTGAATATATTCCAGTTTTCTGTCACCCTTAGATCTGAAATCACCATATAAATGTGTGAAACCTGTTTCCCTCACTTAGGTATTTTTAGATCTGTACTCTTCACACCAATAGAGGTGGTTTAACTTTTTGAAGTATAATAATCTGGTAGGTACCATTAGTCCCCTTTTAAACCGCCGATTCATTTATACTCCAGTTTATCAGTATGCATATACCTCTGCTTCTGTTCATTGCTTTATCATCCATAAATACTCTGTCATTGGTGGTTTATAACTTCTTCCGATTTACCAATTTCACATACTTGGATTCCTTTTCCCTGTTGTACCTTATGCATCACCATTAATGAATCATAAACCAACATTATTTTCTTCCTAGCTTTTCACTTGCAATGGCCAAGCAGTTTTATTCCTGCAACTGGGTCCCTTCCCGGGTTACAGAGGAGCAACTGAACATAATGGTCAAGATTGGTACCTTACCGAAGAAAAATGAAATCCGGTGGCGAGTTCCTGGGCTGGAAAATCCTCCTACCCCCAAGCAGGGTGAAGTTGTGGTGTTTGTTGATCACATAGGTCGTGGCTTTAAACCGCCCGGATCGAAGTTTTTTCGAGATGTACTCGCCAGCTTTCAGCTCCACCCTCAAGATATTGGACCCAACTCGGTATCCAATATATGCAACTTTCAAGTTTTTTGTGAAGCGTACCTACAAGAAGAACCAACTGTCGAGATGTTCCAAGATTTCTTCCATTTAAACCGTCGCACTGAATTTGTAGACGGACCCAATACTGAACTTGGCAGCGTCTCTATTCAGAAAAGGAAAGAGGTTGAATTTCCTCATGCCAAACTTCACAGTCACCCAAAAGAGTGGACTCAAACTTGCTTATATTGCAGAGACACCTCTCCCGAAGATGAGAACCCTCTGCCGGGTTATCGTGCTCACTGGCTCGCTAATACTCATCCACTTCAGCAATGACTTAAGTGCCCAGGAACGGGCCTCGTACGCACCTCAACTCGCCAAGCTTAGAGCCTTTATGGCCAATGGTTTAACAAGTGTAGATTTCGTCCGTTGCTGGATATCCTGGAGTATCCTGTCGTTAAGTCGCCGCGCCGGTTTAATGTGCGAATACACTGGTGATGTACAAGACTCCCAACGTCATATAAATATTCAGCTAACAGATGAGGAAGTCACGGAGTCTGCCAGGAAAATGTTGAATGAACCAGAAGCTGTCTGCAGCAAGACCGGGTTAAACCCCTTTTACACGCAAAACAAACCGCCCGCTGTAAGTATTGTCTGTGCTTCCGCTTTACACCTGAAATTTTTGGACTGTGCAATCTTTGAATACCCTCTGCCCATTCTTAAACAGGGTGATGACCCGTTCTGGAAAAAGAAACCTCATGAGAAAGAAGTGAAGCCTTCTCTTCCTAAAACGAAAGACGTCAAGAAAACCACAAAAATGAAGGCACCTGAACCCATCAGTTTAGAGCTTGATGACGACCTGGATGAACCGGAAGCAGAGGTAGAACTTGATTCACTTGGTTCACTTTTTATGCATCTCATTGTCAATGATATTTTTCAGGAGGACGTTGAGGGCAGCCAAGCTGACATTGCAGAGGTAATTATCCTTTCCTCTGGTTCAGACTCTCTGCCAACACAAAAAATCCGTCAAGTTGTCCGGAAGTAAGATTTTCTCACCCTCTTCCTCACTTGGACCCAAAATTTCTTTTGAAGAAGCAGCAGCACGAGGCTCGCCGCACAACCCGGCACAGCGGCCAAACGGTCACCTCGACCGGTTTACCAAACACCCCGGTTCAAAAACCCCGACCCGAGGTCTCACCCACTTCTTACACTTCTTATCCCAGGCAGGCTTTTTCTGACATCCTCTTAATCCGTCCGATTCGAATTATCAGGTGACACCTCCTTCTTCATCCGGCGAATCCACGGCCACACAACTCCCTCCTCTTAAAACCGTGGCTGGGTTAGTATTTCAACCCAATCTTTTGATGTTTCACACTTTATATGCTATGCTAACCTTTGCATCTGTTCTTTTTTTTAGAGCCAAGGCCAGACCCAATAAGAAGGCCCGGGTGAATAACCCGTTGGACGATCATGTGGTGATTGAACCGGAGCTGACTACTGAACCGGATGGTCCAAATACCGAAGCCACATTTGATGAACCGCCCCCTCAAGATCATAATGTTGATGAACAAGTAGAAGTTGATGCCGTTGTGCCAGATGATAAACCGGCAAGTCCAATCCGGGCTGATGACGGACCTTCTAGTCTAGTGAAGACCACTAATACTCCATCAGCTCTAGAAAAGGCTACTGAAGATAAAGAAGATGAGGCTATCATTACCGGTATTCGCCACAACTCTCCTGGTCATCCTGTTATATTGGCGAAACATAGTGCCAAAGAAGAACGTGCTGCCATGGAGAAGGGCAATTGGAGCACCAATCTATCAAGCTATGCCCACTTTAGTGCTGAAGAACTCCACTTTGGCTTTCTGAATCGTCTGCACACAAACCGCGATTATGAAGCCGGTTTGGTGAATCTGATGAAGGAGCGCTATGAGGTAATGACATAACTTTTCCTTTCTTAAGTCCAATTGCAAATACCAACTCTAGTAGCCCCCAAGGGCCGGTTTATGATAGCAATCATAAATCAGGACTTTCTAATATCTCAACCCTTTCATACTTATCCTCCATATATTAGGTGGTCCTTTGAAATGAACTGGTACTTTAACATTGTATTCCTGTAGTTTCATCTGTGTAGTCCCCAAGGGCCGGTTTATCTTTCCAAGGTGAACCGGGATTTTAACCACTGCTCCGATTTGAACAAATGTACATTAGCCCCAGGTGCCAAAGATAATGTTTGCATTGTATTTGGGTCTTGCAAAAATTTCTGATAACATAGCAAATAGGCATTAGCCCCCAAGTACAAAGTGCATAACTTGTTATGTGCTTGGTACTTCAAATATATACATCCCACTGAGGATATGTCATTCCTTTACAGGTTGAGCTGAGCAAAAAGGACTCCCAAACCGCTGATCTTCAAGACAACATCAAGTCTCAGCAAGCAGAGGCTTCGGAAAGCCAAGGAGGAACTGACTAAAGCCTTAGCAGCCATGGAGAAGCTGAAGGAAAATTTTAAGAAGGAACGTGCAGATTGGGATGCCGAGAAGGCCGGTTTGACAAAGAAGGCCGAAGATGCAGAAGCAGCCCTGAAGCCGGTGGTTGAAGAACTGACCGGCTTAAAGCGGCAGATTAATGCCATGACCTCTGATGTATTTGGTGAGTATCCTCATATGAAGTTTTTCCAATCCATAATATCTTATCAAAGGCCGGTTTACTGATGCTTTACCATGACAGGGACCCGCATTACTCATCTTGGCTCCGACATGCGGATGGAGCTTAAAGCGGCCTATACTTTGATAGAACAGCTGTATTCTGGGTCCCAGCGAGCCATTTGCACTGCAGCTTATAACAAACCTCCTCCAGCACTGATAAAAGAAACCATCAAAAAGCTGGCCATGCTGCCTACCCGGTTGGACGAACTAAAGAGATTAGCTGCAAGGTCAGGTGCGCTGACCGCGCTAATCCGGGCCAAGGCGTGGATTCCAGATCTTGAACCGGTAGATATCGGCCAAGGCTACCCCAGCGTGAAGTAAGATGGCACATAATTCAACAATGATGATCTCCGAAGGCTGACAAAGGAAATGTGGCCTATAGCAAGCAAATTGGCGGATGATACAGATCTATCTCATTATCAACCGGTTTATGATGTTGAGGGGAAAAGATAGCCCGCGCTGATTCATGATGTAGAAGATCTTGTTCCGCCAATCTGTAAGCACACTTATGCTCCTGACATTGATCCTTCCCCTCTTATAAGTGAAGAAGCTGTATTCCAAGCGTTAACCGGAATCGATTGGACAACAATTGATTTCCAGCCACTGGGTAGAGAGGAGGAAGATACACCAACTCAAGATGATTCGCAATCTTTAAGTCATCCTGGTGATGAATCTTGAACTGGTAGCCGGTTTAGCTGTCGCAGTCTGCCACTTGTTCTTCAAACAATTATTCTTGGTGGGCATTTAAAACGCCTTGTAATAGGCTAGTTCAAAACACTCGCTTGCTATGCCATCGAGCATATTTATTTTGCTTGATACTGATAACTCGCCATGCCTTTGGGATCTATTATATTCATAGTCTAGTGCGGCTTTTACTTAATGTGTTCCTGCATATAAGAACTTGAAAGTGTCCTAGTGGTTTACTACTGGACGGATCATGATGCCCAAATATATATAGAACTTGGGTGTATAACCAAGACTGTAATACCCAGATATAAAATAGATGATACCTGTGATATATCTCGTTGGCTGTCCAACTGCTGGGATAATAAGGGTGATAACACCAATCTGGATTATTGATGAGTCCTTTCATTCTTGCCGGTTCGTATCAAAACCGTACCGGGTTATGAGAAACACCGGTTTACTCATATAATTCTGGTGACTTCTAGTCAAAACCAGACCGGATCAAATTATTGCCAGTTTAGAACTGATCATGTACTGACAACTGAGCGTTGAAAGCCATGTCGGGTTGTAATATACACCAGTTTATCAGAAAATATTCATAAATCCCTTATCAAAAGAGGTTAAAACATTTGCAACAAATACAAGAAAAAATATGCAAGGCTTTTCATGGGCTGCTAGGCCCTAAATCGAGGCTTTTCATGGGCTGCCAAGCTGCTGAGTTAAACCATTTTTCAAAGCCTTTTAAGATGGACCTCAATCTTTAACCAATCATCGTTTTAACTTTGACAAGTTCAGGGTCTATGAGATTGACTTGTCAAACGTCCGATGGGTCATACCAGGTTTACCTAGACGGAGTGGCTTACTTAAAGAGGCAGGATAACCCAGGGTTTTAGGTGAATACACCTGGCTTCCAAGCCTGGCTTGATAGCCTATTACAAGGGTGCAAGCTCGTTGTTCTTGGAGAAGCAAGGAGCCCCCAAGTAATATTTGAGCTGTGCTCAGTGGGTACCTATGTTTGAGTTGTGCTTTTTGCAACAGACTCTCTTTGGTTCCACATAATTTCCTTTTTGGCTTTAAACCTATCAAGAGGTGTAGCTATGGTGTAAATACAACCAAGCCCCTAGTGATTTCCCTGTTTGGCCTTAAGCCGATCAAGAGGCGTAGCTATGGTTCGAATACGACCAAGCCCCCTAGTGATTTCCTTTATATCTGTGTGGCTTTATAAGCCGGGTTAATAGAACTCCACTTTGTAAGTAGAAGCCCCCATGTGACCACACATGATGTAAAAAAGAACAGAGACCCCGCTTTAGCTGAGGCTCCAGTTTATTATATAATATATACATTGTCATAAGTATGTACATAAGAAGAGCTTGTGGCTCAAGTATAGTAATGCTGAAGAAGAGCTATATTCCACGGCCGCTGGGTCTCCTCCTCCGATTTACGTGAGTCTTTGTGCTCTCGAACATCGATAAGGTAGTATGATCCATTGTGCAAATTTTTGCTGACCACAAAATGTCCTTCCCAAGGTGGGGATAACTTGTGCATATCAGTCTGATCCTGGATGAGCCGGAGCACCAGATCACTGAATGCGCCGCTGCTAGATCACGCTCCTCATCTAACAGGTCCAGTGAATCCTGACGTGCTTTCTCATTCTCAGCTTCAACATAAGCCGCCACACGGGGCGAGTCATGACGGATGTCACTAGGGAGAACCGCCTCTGCTCCGTAAACCATGAAAAAAGGCGTGTAACCCGTAGATCTGTTCGGTGTGGTGTTGATACTCCATAACATGGAAGGTAATTCCTCCACCCAACAACCCGGCGTTCGATTTAAAGGAACCATAAGCCAGGGTTTAATACCTCTCAAAATTTCTTGATTTTCCCTCTCTGCTTGACCATTAGACTGGGGGTGAGCCACTGACGCCACATCAAGCCAGATGTGCTCACGTTGACAAAATTCCTCCATAGCACCCTTGGACAGATTAGTACCATTATCAGTTATAATGTTGTGTGGAAAACCAAACCGGAATATCACCTTTTTGATGAATTGGACCACCGTGGTTGCATCACACTTACTGACTGGCTCTGCCTCTACCCACTTGGTAAACTTATCAACTGCCACCAACAGGTGGGTCTTTTTGTCCTTGGACCTCTTAAAGGGTCCAATCATATCTAGCCCCCCAAGTTGCAATGGCCAAGTGATTGGAATCATTCTCAACTCCTGAGTCAGAACATGAGCGCGGCGTGCAAATTTCTGACAACCATCACACCTTTTTACTAAATCCTCAGCATCAACATGAGCCATCAACCAATAGAAGTCGTGACGAAAAGCCTTAGCCACCAAGGATTTTGAACCGGCGTGGTGACCACAATCTCCTTCGTGGATCTCTCGTAAAATCTCACAACCTTCTTGAGGAGACACACAACGCTGAATCGCCCCTGTCACGCTGTAACGATGTAACTCCCCATTGATAATGGTCATTGACTTGGATCGCCGGATTTTTTGCCGGGCCAAGGTTTCATCGCCTGGTAACTCGCCCTGGTTCATATAGGCCAGGTATGGGACTGTCCAATCCAGTATAACATGAAGAGCCGCTACCAACTAGGCCTCCGGGTCAGGAATAGCCAACTCCTCCTCTGTGGGTATCTTGACCGATGGATTATGAAGTACGTCGAGGAAGACATTAGGTGGCACTGGTTTACGCTGAGAGCCTAGATGACTTAAAGCGTCCGCCGCTTCATTCTTTCACTAGTCTATATGGTCAACTTGATAACCCTTGAAATGACCAGCCACTATGTCCACCTCTCGTCGATATGCAGCCATGAGTGGATCCTTAGAATCCCAAGTGCCAGATACCTGCTGAGCCACCAGGTCCGAGTCGCTGAAGCACTTAACTCGTCTTAAATTCATCTCCTTAGCCATCCGAAGGCCATGGAGCAAGGCCTCATATTCAGCTGTATTGTTAGTACAAGGGAACATTAAGCGGAGAACATAACAAAACTTGTCACCTCGTGGGGAAGTTAATATGACTCCAGGCCCCGAGCCCTCCAACTATCTGGACCCATCAAAATGAATAGTCCAGTACGTGTTATCCGGCTTCTCCTCCGGTGCCTGCAACTCTATCCAATCATTAATGAATTCCACAAGTGCTTGTGATTTGATTGCTGTGCGAGGCGTATATTTAATCCCGTGAGGTCCAAGCTCAATAGCCCACTTGGCAATCCAGCCAGTCACCTCTCTGTTTTGGATGATATCTCCTAGAGGGGCTGAACTAACCACTGTGATGGGCTGACCTTGAAAATAATGCTTGAGCTTCTGGATTGCCATGAAAGCTCCATACACCAACTTCTGCCAATGCGGGTACCTCTGCTTTGATTCAATAAGCACCTCACTGATGTAAGAAACCGGCCGTTGAACCAGATACTCCTTTCCGGCCTCCTTGCGTTCCACCACAATAGCCACACTAACAGCCCGGGCATTAGCAGCCACATATAGCAATAAGGGCTCTTTATCAACCGGAGCCACAAGAACGGGCGGCCCGGCCAACTGTCTCTTCAAATCCTCAAATGCTTTATCGGTCGTGTCACTCTAGACGAAATCATCCGTTTTCTTTAGCATCTGATACAAAGGGATAGCCTTCTCCCCAAGGCGGCTGATAAACTGGCTTAAAGCTGCAATCTGGCCCGCCAAACGCCGAACATCATTGATACATGTCGGTTTAGCCAGGGACGTGATAGCTGAGATCTTTTTCGGGTTAGCTTCAATGCCTCTGTTTGACACCAGAAAACCCAAGAGCTTGCCTACCGGAACACCAAAGACACATTTAGCCGGATTAAGCATCATCTTATAGACCCGGAGGTTATCAAAAGTCTCCCTTAGGTCCTCTATCAATGTTTCATCCTTCCTAGATTTCACCACAATATCATCCACATAAGCATGAACATTGCGCCCAATTTGTTTATGAAGACAATTCTGAACACAGCGCTGATAAGTTGCCTGGGCACTCTTGAGCCCGAAAGGCATAGACACATAGCAGAAAGCTCCAAAGGGAGTTATGAAAGTTGTCTTATCCTGGTCCTTAACTACCATTTTAATCTGATGATAACCAGAATAAGCATCCAGAAAACACAAACGGTCACAACCCGCCGTAGCATCAATAATCTGATCAATACGCGGGAGAGCAAAGGGATCAGCTGGACAGGCCTTGTTCAAGTCCGTGTAATCCACACACATATATGCCAAGTGCCGTTTTTCTTAAGTACTAGCACCGGATTAGCTAGCCACTCAGGTTGAAAAACCTCCACGATAAACCCTGCTGCCAAAAGCCGGGCTACCTCCTCACTAATAGCGTTACGCCTCTCTTCGTTGAAGGGGCGGAGAAACTGCCTGACCGGTTTCAACTTAGGATCTATATTAAGGGTGTGCTCAACGAGTTCCCTCGGTACACCTGGCATGTCAGAAGGCTTCCATGCAAAGATGTCCCAGTTCTCATGGATGAACTCGATGAGCATGCTTTCCTATTTCAGATCTAGGTTAGCGCTAATGCTAAACTGCTGAGATGAATCGCCAGGAACAAAATCAACCGTTTTAGTGTCTGCAGCTGATTTAAATTTCAGCGCTGGATCATGTTCTGTAGTTGGCTTCTTCAGGGAAGTCATATCTGCCGGATCAACATTGTCCTTATAAAATTTCAGCTCCTCTGTGGCACAAACTGACTCAGCATAAGCCGCATCCCCTTGTTCACATTCTAAAGCAATCTTCCTACTCCCATGTACCGTGATGGTCCCCTTATGACCCGGCATCTTAAGCTGCAGATAAACATAACACAGCCTTGCCATGAACTTAGCATAAGCCAGCCTTCCAAACAAGGCATGATATGGGATCTTGATTTTCACCACTTCAAAAGTCAGAGTTTCTGATCTTGAATCATGATCGTCACCAAAAGCCACTGATACGTCCATTTTGCATCATGCTTTTATATGGATATTTATTGCATTTTGGGTTGTTATTTCCCATTATGTCACAATACTTGGCTATTCTCTCTTATTTTACAAGGTTTACATAAAGAGGGAGAATGCCCGCAGATGGAATTCTGGGCTGGAAAAGGAGCAAATATTAGAGACCTATTCTGCACAACTCCAAAAGTCCTGAAACTCCACGGAATACCTTATAATGAATAATGAAAAATCCTCGCCAAAGATGAAGACCAGGGGGCCCACACCCTGTCCACGAGGGTGGAGGGCGCCCCCCTAGGGCGCACCCCCTACCTCGTGGGCCCCCTGGTGGCTCTCATATGACCATCTTCTGCTATATGAAGTCTTCCGTCGAGAAAAAAACTAGAAGCAACCTTTCGGGAGGAAACTCCGCCGCCACGTGGCGGAACCTTGGCGGAACCAATCTAGCACTACAAAAAAATATACTTCCGTGATGATACGTGTTTTTCACAGTAGGTCGCTTTTTTTGTCATGCATGTACATCCATGACAAATTTATGACAGAATCAAGATAGTCATACTTGTGCTGTCGTACAAGTGTTCCATGACATTACCAAAATTATCATCACGGAAGTTTCCACTTCCATGACGATAAATCGCGCGTCACAGAAGTGCTTTCGTCAAGGGTGACCGACACGTGGCATCCACCATAACGGAACACCGTTAAGCTATCTGGTCGGGTTTTGGATCCGATAACCCGTTAACAGCCCCGACCAATGGGGATTTTCCACGTGTAAAATCATCATTGGCTGGAGGAAACACGTGTCGGCTCATCGTTGGGACAGATGTCAACCACTCATTGGACGGAAGGCGCCTATGATACATCGACATGTGGCACGGCCCAACAGAGGCCCATTCCTGTGAAAAGGCCGGCCCATTTGACTCGGTTAAAAGCTGGCAGGCCAGCCCATGAAAAGCATGTTAACGGCATGTTTGAATATAGCCCATTTACAGCCCGCTAACCCAAGGCCCATTACGCCCTATCCGAATTAGGCCCAGTAGCGTCATCTGGGCCATCCAATATGATTCCAGCCCGTTTTCACTTCTGGCCCATGTATGGCCCATGACGTCTTTCGGCCCATATGAGGCCCTATGTAACTCTTGGCCTACTAACGGCCCGTGGTGAAACTGGCCCGTAATGAACAGTGTATCACTTTACACCCATTAACGGTCCGTGGTGAAACTGGCCCGTAATGAACAGTGTATCACTTTATACCCATTAACGGCCTGTTATTCCGTTAGGCCGTTTCCAGCCCATGTTATCTTTCGGCCTTCTCAGAGCCCATTTATTCTTCGGTTCATTTCCAGCATTCGTTTACTTATGGCCCGTTACTGTCATTTTCTGCTTGTGGGCCAAATTCAGCCCATGGTTACAGTCGGCCCGTTTGTGGTCCGTTAATTCGTTGGGCCGTTTTCATAGCATCATCAAATACGCCCTATTAACGATGGCCCGTTATGGTCGGCCCATGAACGGATGATTCCAACTCTAGCCCGTTTACGGCCATAATGAGGTCTGTTATTGGCCCATGTTTGGCCAATCGATCATACAGCCCGTATAAGGCCCATTGATGATATGGCCCGTAGAAGGCCCATTGTTTCTACGGCCCGTAGAAGGCCTACTGTTTCTATAGCCCGTAGAAGGCCCACTGTTTCTACGGCCCGTAGGAGGCCTAGTGTCACTACATTAAATATTAGCCCATGGTTATTGTGGCCTAGTTTTAAAAAAGAGGTTGTTGCAGCCACTAGCAAACTGCGGAAAAAGAACTGCACTGACTACAAGCAAACAAATAAACAAAACAAGGAAATAAATAAGTGAGCAACTTATGCTAGGCTATCACGGCTATTACACATATTACATCCACTGGGCATCAAAGTTCGCCACCAGTGCAAATATAGGGAACACACCAGCATATAAACGCCGCAGAAAAACAAGTCCAGAACTGAAACCACTTCAGAAGAGCTCAAGAAACAATATCCTGGGTACCCATAATGCTGGCAAGATGCTTAGCAAGCTTATTAACTTTCTCTTGTTTAGCGCTTAAGTCCTCCAGCGCTTGCTGTTGCACAAGAAAGTACGCATCTGAATTCTGCAGGGACTTCCTCAGTCCTTCGGCATCTTGCCGCAGCACAGCTGACTGATGCCTTTCAGCTTGTAGCTGAGACTGAAGAAGCCGAAGTGATTCAGGCAGCGAGTTGGAAGAGCTTGTGCCAGCGGTACTAGCCAGTAACTCGAACACTACATCAATGCAGGACTGTGGGGTTTTCTCACTGTCTACAAGATCATTTTTATCACCTTTCTTGGAGACTAACAGGGTTGTCTCACTATCCTAAACCTTATCTGCATTACTTTCTCTACCATTGCATAGTGGGGTGCTCTTCTCCAATATTCTGTTTGCATACTACAAGATAAACAAGTAGACACATCACAGGTTTAGCTTGTAGTATACGAATCTCATTTTGGTAAACCGGTTCAGTAGTAAGGTGGACAGGATAACAGCATGAAACAAACATATATCTATGTACTATGGTCACTGTATTGTCCATATCATTCTAGTTTATGTTCCCTAATCAAGATAGAGACACAGTTCAACTCAGATATTTTTAAGACACAGCAGCATAGACAGAATATAAGTGTGAGAAACTACACAGCATTGGCAGCACTTGTAATGTGCATCGCATGAGAACATAACTGTTTATGCAACTTAAACTGAAATCAACATAGAGCAAGAAGTTAGAACAACAATCCAGTTAAAGAAATAGGTTTAAAACATACCTGTTGCGCCATTGGAGTTTCAATTGGATCCTTCAAATTCGAAAGTAGTTGGTATGAGTAAATACAGTGATGCAATAGCAAAGGAGTATGGACCATAGCTACGGAATCTGACTTGAGAACAGTTGCTCTTCTGCTTTAAACGTGGAGTTTGGGTTAGCTGTGGTGGTCTTCATGCTTTGGGCACTGCAGTAGCTTTACAAACTGCTCGTGTGGGGGTACTTTGTGGTGGACATGGTGCTTTGTCAACTATGTGGGTTACTATCCGCTGGGGTTGCGGTTAGATGGGTTGTAGCTGGTTCTTTGCCCAACGGTGTAAGTGTGCAATCTGGAAGAGTCTCGATTATGTGTGGTGGGGCTAGTTTGTGGGCCAGTACAACCATGGTTCTATCTGCATCAACGAGTAGCACTGTCTTTTGTGAAGAACGGGTTTTTGCTCCCTTAGATACTGCCATCACCCCCTCCAATTCAAATGGCTGTTAAACAAGAAAATAAATTGAACGTACAGACATTGTATGATAGACAGATGTGGTAATTCACATGTATGTTGTCTAACCAAACAGGACAGCATGACACAATTTCACATATATGATGCCTAACTAAACATGATAGCATGACACAGTTTCAGATATATGATGGATAACTTAACAGGATATAATGGCATAATTCAACATATGATGAGTACCTAAACAGGATGACATGACAAAACTATATGATGTCTTTCTAAAATAGGTTGGGATGAAATAATTCACATACATGTTGTCTAAGTATACAGGATGGCATGATATAATTGACATAATTGATTCATATACTAAGCAACTGGCACTCGCATGTATGATCTCTAAACTAAGTAGATAGAATTCAATAGTGTGCGTATGATGTCTAAACTAAGCAATGCAAGACACCATATGCATCATATGAGAAATATAAATATTGCGACTTAGAGCATACACCTCAGGTGGGATATAGGACTGGTCATCTGTCTCCGAATCCTCCTCTGAGGAGCTCCCTGTAACCATCGAGATATATGCTTCAACATGTACCATTGTCTGCTCTGAAAACCTTGTTTTCACTCCAGATTTTTCCATAACTGGCTCAAATGGCTGATACACATGAAGAGTAGTTCAATATACACAGATTGTCGACAAATGGAATACGTAATGAAAAAAAAGATGGCATGAGATAATTCACATATATGATGCCTGGCTCCATGGCGGTGCATAATTCACATATATGATAACTGGCTGAAAAACATGGCATTGCATAATTCACATATCTAATATAGAAAGCAAACATGAGGCATTCACACAAAGCATGTCTAATCTAAGCAGATGGCATGGCAATGCAAGATATGCAAGATATGAGCAATATAACCCAGCCAAGTTAGAGCATGCACCTCGGGGGGAGGGGAATACGACTGGTCATCTCTCTCTGAATCCTCCTCTGAGGAGCTATCTGTAACCAGCAAGAAATCTGCATCGACAGGTAGCACTGACTGCTCAGAAGATCTTGTTTACACTCCAGATTTTCCAATGACCGACTCAAATGGCTGATGCACAGGAAGAGTAGATGAATGTATAAACATTGTTGACAAATGGAATACATTATGGAAAAAAATATGGCACGATACAATTCACATATACGATGACTGGCTAAACAGGATGGCATTGCATGATTCACGTATATGATGCCTGGCTAAAGAAGATGGCATTGCATAATTCCCATATACTCCCTCCATTCCTAAATAATTGTCTTTTTAGAGATTTCAAATGGACTACCACGTACGGATGTATAAAGACATATTTTAGAGTGTAGATTCACTCATTTTTTTCCGTATGTAGTCACTTGTTGAAATCTCTAAAAAGACAAATATTTAGGAATGGTGGGAGTATGATATAGAAACCAAACAGGTGGCATTCACACAAAGCAAATCTAAACTAAGCTGATGACATATAAGATGTATAATGTAAGCAATGCAAGGCGCCATATGCATGATATGACCAACATCAGCATGCCAGGTTAGAGCAAACACCTCAGGTGGTAAACAGGCGTGGTCGGCTCCTTCTGAATCTCCATCTGAACAATTATCTTCCTCTGGAATACAATCTGGAAATGCCGGAGGGGGGGGGCACTTCGCCCACAATGGAGCGTCGTCTGCATGACATTATATTCGCACGCAACGGTCTTCTCTTTTTCTCTACATGTTCAGTACGATTGTGTACAATATCTGACATGCATAATAAAAAATAGTTAGATTTTGTAGCAAATGAGTGGATGGATCCAAAACTAATGATACCAGGTAGATTATAGCTTCAGTTTAAAAAGATAGACAATGGATCATCTATTGTTTGTTGCCCACCCAACATGAACCACATAGAAGACCCCAGATGAACCAGATAGTAGACAGATACTATTCGTTGCTGGCTCGATATGAGACCCATGGGCAATTCAAAACTCAAGATTGAATGATAAAGTAGCAGGTAATAATAACTGATGTATAATGTAAGCAAATACGAAAGACTGCGACCTCTCTTCCGGAACTGTGTAGTCCTCAGGTTCATCTGCTCACTCGGTGATGGCAATGTGGTTGGCGTGGCTGCCGGCAACGAGGAAGATGATCTGAGGCGGCGAAAGGAAGTCTGCAGGGGGGATCTCTGCTGCAGTGAACGCTTCTGTCGATGGTGCACCTCAGGTGGGGTGGATGACGGCACAGCAGGAGCAGGACATAACATACAGAGTTTTCTTTGACGCCTATCTGAAAATGAAGTAAATCTGTAAGGGCTCCTTAGAATTGGAGGATTCTATAAACACAGGGACAGGAAAAACACATGAATAGGATAGGAATGCACGTGCAAAACAGAGCATTTGGAAACATAGGATTTCAGTCAACCTGTGTGTTTGGCTCACATGAATTGGAAGAACAGAGGAATGGAGAAACAAAGTGATGCGACGAGTGTACAACCTCTTTGGCATAGCCTTGTGGACCTCAGCATCAATGGGTTGGACGTGGAGGATGGTGATGATGCTGGTGTGACTGTCAGAGGCGGGGAAGAAGATCCGAGGCCTCTGGAAACGGCACCGAGGGTACTGATCCACCTGTGATGGACGGTTCTGTCGTTGGAGCAGCTCCGCTAAGGTGTACGACGATGAGGCTGAAGCATGACAAGACAGACAACGTTAATCTGAAGTGGGACCCTAATATCATCTGCAATAGATGATGTAAAATACATCACCAAAAAGTGCTAGATGTAAAACGCATCAGCCGCGCCACGGCCGCTCCGACAGATGTTGTAAGTACTGTTCACTCTAAACTTAACTGAAGAAAATGAACTTCACAGTCGAAACTAAATTTTACTGTCAAAACTGATTGAACTAGTAACAGAGCATTGCAATAGATGTTTAGGGCATTCGAGCACTAGTAGCAGAGAAGCAGTGATCTAAATCAGCAGACGCTCGAGCAGGGAACACACTAGCAGAGAGCAAGTCATGCAGTAGCACCGCGAGCGAGTGCTAAAGCAGCAACTCATGTAGCTGCCGGAGGTCGTGCAGCAGCAGCAGCGCAAGCGGGAGCAAGAGCAGAGCAGCGACACGAATGAAAGCAGGATCAGTGCAGCAGCGCGACCGACAGCAAGAACAGAGTCGCACCGCGAGCGAGAGCCGGAGCAGCTGCAGCTAGTGTCGTTCTGGAAGTCACCACCGAGGAAGAAACGACATGGGGGAGAGATGTCGTGGATGATGTGGCCGGCGACGGCGCCGTCGATGGAGACACGCCATGTCTGCTCGGTATCGAGCACGGGCAGCCCCGTGAGATCGAATAAAAGATAAAATGCAGCGGTGACTGCAGTACCTCCTTGGTTGCGCCGAGTTGGCCTCGGCTTCATCGGAGGAATTGGTGAGGGTGATGCGGTTCCGGTGGGGCAGGTCGAGACAGCGCTGTGGGGATTGAGGTGGCGCGATAGAGGAGGCGAACGTCAGGGCAGCTCCTTGGAGGTGGAGGATGGGGCGGCTGATCCGGTGGGACGACGAGATCGACAACGGATCCTCGTCCGGTGCGGTGGATGAGGGACGGCGAGCTGTTGTGGTGGACGACGTAGTCGGGGAAGAGTCTTCGGCTGGGCGGTGGTCGGGAGGCCGACGGAGGAGCGTGGGGTTTCGCGGGTTTTGGCGGCCTCGGTGTATGAATGGGGGGGCGAAGGGGGAGGGGGGAGCCAAGCTTAGGGACGCGCTTGTCCAATATGTAGGATAAGTTACCAGCGTACCCCCACCGGTTTTGACACCGCGGCGTGGAGCTTCATTTCCGGCTGAGGGGTAGAAGGGTGATTTCGCGTGTCTGGGCTGCGGGAGCGATTTCGGATGAGGAGGGAGTTCTCGTGCGCGTCCAAATTTCGGGATAACAAGGTGCGGCGCGGGTTGAAGAAGCGGGAGTTTCAAAGCAGGTGAGACAAAAGATACTCGAGCTTGAAAATTTCGGGATAACAAGGTGCGGATTCCTTGTTCGGCAGAACAAACTTAACGTGTAAAAAAACAATTCATACAAGACACAAGAGAGTCATATCCCCTTTTACTATATTGCTATAGACGCCATTGAAAAAACTACAAGAAAAATGTAAAAAAAATCGGGAGAACAAGATTACCCTGCACAGTACCAAATCAATTCGCACTTCCCTCAACAAGAACAAAAAACAAATCAATTCCCACCAAAGAAAGAGTAATGTCCCTTTTTATATGATTACAGATGCCATGATCTCGAATTTCAATTTTTTAATCCACGTTATGTTGAATTCGAGTATATCGTTAGGTGACCTTGCGGTTTATAATTGATGTAGTCGTACATTTTGATCTTCCATCATATATCAACATTTTACTCCACCATGTGAACATATATATTGTCGTCTACCATATGGACTAAATTTGAATCAATTTTCCTTATTTAAATACGATTGTTGTCAAGTTATACAATAATTTAAATATTATCTTGATAACAAAAAACATACATATAGCAGTAATCATATTTCACTATGAACTACATGTACCATACGCTCTCCAATTCAAATATTTGTATCCATTTTATGTTGAATTCAAATCATAGTACATTATTGGTCTAGGTAGCGAGATGTTTGGGATAATCTAAACCCTATTTTCATACGTATAATTTTTGGCTGAATTGGGACAAGTTTTCGTATAAGCCTCTTGGAAAACTGGAGATTCTCTCAACAAGCCTCGTGGTTCCGAGAGGGAACGTGTCACCTTTGTGTGCGAAACGATATACGCTCCCTCCCCCTGATTTTATTTACAGAGGCAACATAGAACTATATGAGTGCCCTGTTAAATTTTGGAATTATTTCGGGTTCATTTGGCCTTTTTATACATTAATTGAGTTTCTGGACTTTTAATGTGCATAATCTAAATATGAATTGCATGCACATGCTCTGGTGCACCAAAGTGGGTTGAAAAATCACATGTGTGTCCTTGGTTGAATTTCTAGGTCCCATGGAAGAAATGAGAATGAAATTCAAACATTTGGGCGTCATGACTCGGCCGAGAACATCGAGAAACTTTGATTTTAAATTCATGTAAATCCAAAACTCGCCTGGAAATCATGAAACTTGGCATGGTGTCATGTCATGGCACTAACATGTTGTGGTAAAAAATTGGGCCGATTTGGAAGCTCGTGGATCTAAGAGGGAACGTGCCACCTTTGAGTGTGAAACGATATACGCTGCCCCCCTTTGAGTTTAACAAAGGCAACATAGAACTACATTAGTGCCCTGTTAAATTTTGGAATTATTCCGGGTTCGTTTGTCGTTTTTTATACATTAATTGAGTTTCTGGTCATTTAATGTGCATAAGTCAAATTTGAACTACAAGCACATGCTCTCGTGCACCAAAGTTGGTTGAAAAATCACATTTGTGTCCTCGGGTGAATTTCTAGGTCCCATGCAAGAAATGAGAATCAAATTCAAACATCTGGGCATCGTGGCTCGGCCGAGAACATTGCGAAACTTGGTTTTAAAATCCTTGTAAATCCAAAACACGTCTGAAAATCATGAAACTTGGCGTGGATGTCATGTCATGGTACTACCATGTTGTGGTAAAAAAAATTGGCCGAATAGGAACAAATTTGGGTATAAGCTTCTTGCAAACCCAAGCTTCTCTCAAAAAGGCTCATGGTTCTGAGAGGGAACGTGCCACCTTTGAGTGCGAAACGATATACGTTGTCCCCCTTGAGTTTATTTACAAAGGCAACATAGAACTACACGAGTGCCCTGCTAAATTTTGGAATTATTCCGGCTTCCTTTGGCCTTATTTACACATTAATTGAGTTTTTTGTCATTTAATGTGCATAATTCAAATTTGAACTACAAGCACATGCTCCCGTGCACCAAAGTTGGTTGAAAAATCACATTTGTGTCCTCAGGTGAATTTCTAGGTCCCATGCAAAAAATGAGAATCAAATTCAAACATCTGGGCATCGTAGCTCAGTCGGGAACATTGAGAAACTTGGTTTTAAAATCATGAAACTTGGCATGGTGTCATGTGATGGTAGTACCATGCCATGGTAAAAACAATTGGCCGAATAGGAACAAATTTTGGTATAAGCTTCTTGCAAATCGGAGCTTCTCTCAAGAAGGCTCGTGGTTCTGGGAGGGAACGTGTCACCTTTGTGTGCATAATTCAAATTTGAAATACAAGCACATGTTCCACTGCACCAAAGTTGGTTGAAAACTCACATGTGTGTCCTCGGGTAAATTTCTAGGTTACATGCAAGAAATGGGAATGAAATTCAAAATTCTGGGCATCGTGGCTGGGTTGGAAACATTGAGAAACTTAGTTTTTTATTTCCTGTAAATCCAAAACACGCATGAAAATAATGAAACTTGGATTGGTGCCATGACATGGCACCAACATGATGTGGTAAATTTGTAGTCCGATTTGCGAAGGCGCACACATTAACAATCAACAAAGTCATTTTGGAACAAGTGATGTCACGTTACAATCGGAAACACAAGTATTGTTGAAACCATGGGCGTTCTACTTACTAGTACCATTTACGTGCCGCCACGCGTCCCCATTTTTTATTAGCTAGGAGGCACCGTGCAGGGTAGCTATTTGAGTATACGAGAGGCGTGCGATCAGACCCCTGCGCGTGCTTATCAGGAGGAGAGCCCTTTGACCTCCATCTGTCGTCCACCTCTCTCCCAAGGTCTCCATTAATGGCGCCCGAGCCTCTGTTTAATGGCGTGGCTATGTCTCACTCGAATGAAATTTAAGAGAGAAAAAAGAAAATCAGAAAGCACGGATCTTGATGTAAGATCCGACGGACCTATATAGCATCTACTGCGACTTATAGCAAGACTGATGAATATATAAGGACGATTAATTTTTTTTGATCAAAGAAGGGCTTGTCCCTTCCAATTTTCATTACTGAAAACCACCACAATTCACAAGAAGTTCAACACAACTCCAGCCTAACACGAAGGACTAAAAGCTACCAGATTGAAATCGCAACATCCCAAGAGGCCAACAAAGGCCAAACATCCGCGCTAGAACCCAACATTACAACCGACGACACAATCCACATCCTAAACTGACTATTACATCAAAAGAAACCAGGAAACTGAAGGAAGCCCAGCAGCAACTAGAAGAACAGCAACACCAGGGTCGCCACAGCAAGAGTTTTCTTCATCCCAGCCTCGCAACATTGATCTTCCACAGAAAGATAAGGACGATTAATTGTCTTACATAATTAGAAAGATAATTAAAAAATCCACATGCGGCTACGGAAATACACAAGGGCAAAAGAAGAAGGAAGACAAGGATCTGGCTCGCTGATCTCTACTTTCTTGATGCGTTGCTGCAGGCCGCGGGAACTAGTCTCCGCGGCGAGCGGCAATGAGCTCTTTCGTGTCCTCAAGACACTGCTTGAGAAAATCCACGGATTCCTCCACCAGCCTTTGGCGCTCGTTGCGGAGCATGTCATTCTCGTCCATAAGTTTCTTGACGATGACGCCGGTCCTCTTCAACAAGGCACTGGTCTCCTCCTGCTGGTCTGCACTTCGGATGATCTTCTCCCTCAGCAGGTCGCGCTCGGCCCGGAGCCTCTCATTGCCCTCCCTTAGTGCGCCGATAGCCTGTTCAAACGAGGCTTTCATGTCGTCCTACAACCTCGCAAAACGGGAGATCTGATCCATCTGGCCATGGACGATCGCATGCATGCGCCTGTAACAGTTGTCGCCTGCACGCGAGAAATTTTCCCAGGCCGCCGAGGCGCGGCTAGGACATCTCTGCTGCATTCGTGGTGCGGCGGGACATCTCTGCTGCTTCCGCAGCGCAGCCGGACCTGTCTGCTGCATCAACGGAGCGGCGGGATCTCTGTGCTACTACTTCCGCGCGGCGGGACATGTCGGCTGCTCTCGCAGCGAGGCGGGACATCTCTCGTGCTTCCGCTTCCATGCTCGCCTCTCCCTGGTGGCAATCTCTCGACCCAGAACTCACGCTGGCCATGGCAGACGCAAGGGAAGGATGCTGAATGGCTTGTTTGTTTTTGTGGATGAGGAGTTGAGGAGGAATGCGCAGTCATCTTGGCATACTAGTATTTATAACCGAGTACTAATATGCTCCTAAGTGGGAAACCGTTTAGGTTGTGATCGGTGTGAACAGGTTTGCAATTCAATATAGCATGGAGTAATTTGGAATGTGATGAGACGCAAGCTCAAAATTTATTGACGGTTCAAGTTCCCAAGTGCGGCACTATTCCCGGATGGAGTACTTCTTTTTCTACTCTCTCCTTTCCGGTTTTATAGGGCTTATCTCAAAATTTTAGTTTTTTCATTTTATAAGGCTCAATTTGGTTGTTCCCCAACACATGTTCAGATTCCAAGGTGCATTAAATCATTGCATGCAAGTATTAAGAGAAAATTGACCAATGCATGTACTTTATGCATGCATGCATTGCAATTAATGCATTGATAAACATAATTTTTTATCGCCACCAAAACCCACCATTTCTTAAGCTAAAGTAGACCAAGGTAATCCCTATATTAGCATATTACTAAGATAAACAGAAGGCATTGTAGAAACATTTAGGATGTGAGCTTGTCAATCTGAATGTGGAGGGACACAAGCTTAGCCCCGGCCAGCAGCTTATGTGGAACTGTCAAGAAGGTCAGCTCCTGCACGTCGACATCGTCGGGATCCTTGCTGCTTGTCACCTCCATTTCCACCTTGACGGCGTCGGTCGTGCCTTTGGGCTCCCCGGCAGGCCGTTCGCCCACAGCTTGGCCACGTAGTGCGGCAGTGGGGACGCCCCCGCTTTGATGAAGACGACCGACACGACGATAGGCGCTCCAATGTCGAGCACGCCGCCGACCAAGAAAAACGTGCGGCGGTCCTCCTCCGTGAACAGCAAGAGCCGTGGCTCGACAGTGGCACTTGCAGCTAGTGCACCTTGCTGTACTGGATCCTGTGCACGGGCATGGGATGCGCGGTGCTGATGTGGTGGTAGAGCGCCGGCGGCGGGCCTTCGTAGCCGCAGACGTGCACGGGGCATTTGTAGGGCGCGAGCGGACACACGCTCTGGTGATCGGCGAGCTTGTGGTAAGTGACGTATCGGTGATCTCTCCCTCCTCGTGCACAACCATCTCTCGACTTGGGCCGGGGTATTACAAAGCTTTACCGTCACATATTTTATACTACTTCAAGGTGCATTAAATCAACACATGCAAGTATCAAAAGGAGAGTCACGGCATGCATGCATGCGTTGTAATTAATCCATTGGTAAACGCAAGTTATTGAAATATATTGAGTGCAGTGCTTTGATGTGTCGCGTCAACTCGTACATCAACGAGAAGTTTGATTATCGTCTCCCTCCCCGACTTAACTGCACCTGCCTTTGGCTGTATGACAGGTTGGCCACACACCTGTCGGGCCCACCTGTCATACACGCAAAGGCAGGAGCGTCCCTCCCTCACCCATGAGCATGGTGGCTGGCAAGACTAGGAGAAGCTTTCGCTACACACTCTCCCTCCCGCACGCGGTGGACATGCAGCAGTTCAATTGGTGTCAGATGGCCAGAAGCATACTGTAGTACTCCTCCAGTGCAGTAGTACTCCATCATTGTTCGACTTCCCTAAGAGGCGAAGAGCCAAGCGCAGCCCGGACGCTCATGTATATACCGCATCATTCTTTGCTCCTTCTTACTACTCTGACATGTGGGAGAGCCAGCATCCGGGTCGACGTGGCATGCACCAGATTAAAGCGCGGAACGGAAGGGGGGCATCACCCCGGTCGGAGCGCCAGTAATTCATGACTATAGTGAGTGGTCATATCACAAGTCTTTCTAGCAGTAACGCGCTGTCAAATCGCACAGCCCACTCGCTCAACCTCCTCGCCTCTCTGTCAAACCGCCTACCCGAAAACTGTCGCGCGTACTGCCCGAGAAAAGCCCCGCCCTCAACTTTTAACTACGTGAAAATAGTTTGAGCTTGTTCGTTCTATATAAATACAGTAAGTATTGTATGTTTATTCACCCGTGGGGTTGTTCAATGAATGGAGGGGCGGGGAGCACAAGTGAACAATACTGTAGTACTAGTAGTAGTAGTAAGTAGGAGTCGTACATTAGTCACCTTAAATAGAGAGCTTCTTTTCTTTAATGCCACGTACACAAATTGAAACGCTTGTTGTGGAGAGAAAAAATATAATCATTCCACTATATATGGACGTAGGGGCCTGAGCGCTTGCTTTACTAGGGTTGCTCTCTTCATTCTCTCATCCTCTCCAGATATAAACAAGACAGCGGTAGCGACATTTTCTCTCTGCTCACCGCTGGTCACAGATCCGGCCGGATCCCTTCGGCCAGTGTGTGTAAAGGACTAAAAGGTGCATCGGTCACGCGGTCATCACTGCCGAGGGAGGAAACCCACAGCTGCCGGAGGGGCCCGATCCTCTGCCCGTGCCGTTCTCTCCGACACAGCGCCGGCTCGGGAGGTCCTCCACCCTTCTTCCTCCCTGCCATATTGTCCGCAGATCCGACCTGCCGCCACCGACATCCCGGCGACCCTCAGGTATAAGTTCTTCGAATGCGGCCTTGCTCTACTGCCCCAGCTCCCCACGTGTCTGCATGTGCATATTTTTCTACTCCCATCAGCTCTTCCAAAGCCACCTAAATTTTTAGTATTATTAGAGGTAAAGCTACTTCATGCATTCGAATCTAGGGCTTTGTCCAAACAACGAAGAAAGGGGGAAAGTTGTAGCATGAATCTAGGACTTGATTCAAAGAGGAAATAATATGGTGAAAGTAGTAGAGACCGGATACCCAACCGGTCTCTTGGCTGAAAAGGGAAATAATGGGAAAACATAGTACAAACTCGATAAGGAACAGATCTATTATTGGTTGAAAAAAGTATAGGAAGTGGCTGCTGGTGGACAAGTCAACAGAGTATGTCTAGGATTAGATTTGCTACAATCACATAGTAAACGGTCTCTAGGATTAGATTTGCTGCCCTCACATAGTAAAAGGTCTCGGGATTAGATTTGCTGCCCTCACATTGTAAAAGGTCTCAGGATTAGATTTGCTGCCCTCACATAGTAAAAGGTCTCCAGGATTAGATTTTCTGCCCTCACATAGTAAAAGGTCTCCAGGATTAGATTTGCTGCCCTCACATAGTACAAGGTCTCCAGGATTAGGTTTGCTGCCCTCACATAGCATGAACAAACTCGGTATCACCACTTTATGCCTCCTTGTAGGTACATTGTGCTGATGCGTCCACTGTCGCATGTCCTTATACCAAACTTTTGTTGTTGTTAATGTAAGGGCTTCATGTAAAATGAAGCGATCACACTGTTACCTTAGGGACATGTCTAACCAGTGTTATTGTTAATCTAATGCCTCCAGTGATAAGATGCAATTAAACTATGTTACAAATGGCACTCCTGTTGTTTTCCCCAGTATGATAAGTAAGTTGCTCCATTACGCTGCTGAGTGTCCTAGTGTCCCCACGGTCCCATGCCCTTAAACCAACTCTTTAGCTGCTGTTGATTTACTGTGTCTGGTAAACAAGCAATGCCTCCATTAAAGTAATCCCATATTTGAGGAATCTCATTGTTGATCGTAATGCTTCTGGTAACATGAAGCATTGCTGACGTTTTAAAATGTCTACTGTCCTTGCGTGATTGCCATGAACATAATTAAGATGCTTCTTTTCATTTTGTATATGTTTCGTATATTCTTATTGACCAGCAACTATTTACTTTCTATCTTTTTGTGCAGATAGGGATATCCATTTCACCTTGTTGCTATTGTGACCTTTTGGTGAACTGCACAAAACACTTTTTTTTGAATGAGTGTCTTGTGCAGTTCAACTAAAATGTCACGTGGGCAACATCTCTCAATTTTGGTGGAACTGCACAAAATGGTGATTGGAGTTTCCAAAATCTCCGTCTAGTTCTGCTGGTAATCTCGTGCAACATTTTATTAGCCTTTGCAAGATGAGCCGTCACTGTCACCACAATGGCACTTTATTTTAGTGGAACTACACAAAAGGATAACAAAATTATAGTTGCACCTTACATGAGCTGGACAGCCAACCTTAATGTTCCTCAATTTTAGTGCAACTACTAAAGAAGAACCTGCCAGCTCACGAGAGCAAGTACTTCTTGCTAGCTGAATGATGCAATCTTTGCTTCATTTCAGGTGAACTGCAGAAAAAGGCGCATGAATTGAATCATGGAAGTCCAGGCAGGCTTCATCCGAGTGGAGCTGCAAGTTGAGTAAAGGAGGCCACTATTAAAGTGAAATCATGCTCTCCTGGTTTGTGCTATGCAAACAGGAATACTCAACTACAGATGTTGTGATGGTCAAGAGCATTCGCCAAGTTCTTCGATTGTATGACAAGGCTAGCGAAGATGGATTTAATCCCGATATTCACTTTATCAAAAGGCTCCAATGGGTTGGTTCTGAATCTTGCAAGCTGGGAATCCGTGAGACGTGTAGGCATCTTTGTTGTACTTATTATTTGAATCTTATTTGTTGGTTCTGAATCTTGCAAGCGGGAATCAATGAGATGTGTAGGCATCTTTGTTGTACTTATTATTTGGATCTTATTTGTTGGTTCTGAATCTTGCAAGCTGGGAATCAATGAGATGTGTAGGCATCTTTGTTGTACTTATTATTTGGATCTTATTTGTTGGTTCTGAATCTTGCAACCTGGGAAACACGGCGTGATAATGCAAAGGACAACAACCATAACAAACAGTTCAAACTTGGTAGTATTATCTTTGTGGAAGTGCGACAAATGTGCTGATCGTGTGCGTCCTGAGAATAATAATTCTAATTGTTGTGCATGTTGATCCCGTGGCACTGATAGAACGAGCGAATGCATTGCTTGTTTTAAGTATAAATTTCTATTAGAGCTAATTAAATTTAAGTAAAGTGACCACTAACTCCTGTTATTACAGTATCAATACAGACCCGCTCATGAACCGACGTGTGGCCGAGGGTGCATCTTCTGACGGGCGTGCAGCGGACGAGGGAGGGGTAGTAATTGTTGTCGTGTGTACACACTCAGATTACTATTGAATCTAGTTCCCTAGGAGCTGAAAAATGAACTGTTGTCGCCGCCTACACACTCATTCACTCGAAGAGACTCCAATGGCGATCCGAGGGGTGGGCCTGCTGGATATGGACTTCAACAAGGAGTTCCCCTTTGAGTTCGCCGTTCAGTCTTGTGGTTGCACCAAGTTGAATGTGATGTACACCAACGATACGGAGTCGGTGAAGCTCTGCCTCGCCTCAGTCCTATGGATGCACCAGGTTCTAGAGCATTCGCCCATTTCATCGGCAGCGCCGACTGCACCTTCGCTACGGTGGAGAGAAGGAAGAACGCGACGATTCGGCCATCTGGTGCAACAAGCTTGTCGACATCCAGAAGCAATACAAGATCATCAGCAATGGGCAGGAGAAGGACTCCGTGGTTGACCTCGCTGAGACCATCATCGACCCCTGATACGCCAACATGAAAGAAGATGACCTGAACACGTGGGAGGTACCTCTGAATCTAGCCTACATAACCTACGCGGCCAAGGAAGCATATGCATGCTACGCCATGTACAGGCAGATCTTGGACATGAGGGTGTGTCTGCTTCCCGTAACCGACGAGTACGCGGACAGCCACAACGTCATGATCAAGCGTGCCAGGAAGGTCTAGATGGTGTACTTTATCTATTTATAAGCACCTTTATCATCTGAGTGTTTCATGCATTAGCCTATGTGTCGTAATTATCTGTTTTGTCCGAAATATTTCTTTTAAGAACCCATTAACCTGGTTGCTTTTTTTAGTGGCTATTTGCTTATGTATGTAAAGTAGTTCACTTGTCCGTAAAAAAACTAGTTCACTCAGCTGCCGTGCTTTGAATCTCCTTCCTCCCAACATATTCCCCTCCTCAGGTGGACCCAGCAGGTCTCTGAATTTTCTCCCACTTTCTTTTTCGATGTAAACTGAGTTTTCTCCCAGTACTTTCCCCTAGAACCAACTCAACTGTCCCACGTCTAGCCTAAAAAATAATAATACCCCACGTACTATTAACTCATCAAATTAAAATGATATTTTATCTCGTAAGTTGAAAGTTCTTACAAAATAATAATAATAATAATTGTTTATATATAACTTGGCAAGTTAACTCCTAGTGATTGCGTACATAAGCTTGCAAAGATTTTACTGACGTGCAATCATGTGTTTATGTTTTTATAACATTTCTCCGTCTAGCCCAACATGATATTTCCACCCAGCCTAGCAAGTCCGTGGATTTCGAGAAAAATGCAAATGGGATTTAAACGGGCTGCATAGATGCTACATCAGTGTTACACCCAGCCCACCAAATGGACTAAAAAAATGTTCCCCCCGCTGACAGGTCGGACCCACCAGCTATATCTTCGCACGCAAGGAAGTGCCTCCTTATTACGCGCAAAATAATGATGTCCATCCAATGACCGTAGTGCTTCTTCAACCTCTGGTCTTCTTGCTCCAGGCGCCCAAAGCAGCACCTGTCGTGCCGCATGCTCCTTCCTCCCGTGGCCGGCTGTGCTGCCGCGGAGGCCTCACCGCCCCCTACTATTCCCACCGCTGGCCAGGCCCTGCGGCGACGGCAGCCTCACACCGCAGCCGAACCAGGGAACCCTCGTACTCCTCTCCGCGCGGGCTTCCACTGCCACGTCGTCCCCTTCCTAGGCCTCACCGTCGTCCATCGTCGTGGTGCTCTCCGCGCGGCGTGGTCAACGTGGTCAAGGAACGACTTCCATCGGAAGAGTACTGTATGTGGAGAGGCTGACAGCTAGGTCCACGGCCACACCCCAGTTTTTTTGTGATTTGCCAAGCAAGTCGCTTTGTCAGGCATGTTGGGCTGCAAATCTTTCAAGACGAGGAGAGCTTTCATTCGGCTGGCCGAGAAAATGGCCCATCAGTAATGAGAAATGGGTTGTACATTTTTAAAACACATCAAACCGGCAATTAGTTTCAAATATCTTTTTTTCCATTTCAAGATTTTAAATTACATTAATTTTTATGCGTGGAGAATTTGTTGGATTTTATATTGATATACATTTACTTTTAAAACCAGTTTGAATGTGAGTCGGATTTTCGGGATCAAAAACAGTTTAGACCGCACCGAAATATGCAAAATTTCGTATAATTTTTTAACCGTGGCCACAATTTGGGCTGTAATGCTAACAAAAAGAATATGGGCTCCAAAAAAACCTTAAGAATTAGCAAATGGGCTGAAAATTATTAGAAATAATGGCAGATGGGTTGTATACTGTTTTCCACAGATTTGAGGCTTTCCTAAAAAAAGGTTGACGCACAAGCAGTGACTGTTGGATGTCCATCCAACGGCCATCGTGCTTCTTCAATCTCTGCTCTTCCTGCTCCAGCTGCTCAAACAAGCGCCGGTGGGACTACCTGCTCCCTCCTCCCCGCGGCTGGCTGTGCTGCCGTGCAGGCCTCACTGCCCCACCGTACTCCCATCGCTGGCCTAGCCATCCCTCTACTCACCCACACCTGTTGTTATTCTCCGGTGACGGCAGACGAACCAGTAAACCCTCGTACGGTCATACTCCCCTCCGCGTGGGAAACAAAAATAATGGCCGAGTCTTCCCTGCCTTCGTGTCATTCCCTTCCTAGGCCTTACCGTCGTCCACCGCCCTGGTGCTCTCGGCGTGGTGTGGTCAGCGTGGTCAATGACCGACATGCATCTGAAGTGGACTGTACGTGGAGAGGCTGACAGCTGGGTCCACGGCCGCACACAAGGAAATGCCTCCTTATTACGCGCAAAATAATGATTTCCTCCACCTGACATCTGGGACCCACCAAAACGGCCTCTGTATTTCGCGAAAAAACATTACCGCCGCTGACAGCTCAGACCCACCAGCTATATCTTCGCAAGCAAGGAAGTGCCTCCTTATTACGCACAAAAAAATGAATACTCCCCCTGGTAGCTGGGACCCAGTATAGTGGGCCTACTAAGTTGACGGGGACGAAGGGCTTTGTCAACTTAGTCAATATGCACGATTCTAGATAGACTGACCGTACGATGTCCATCCAACGGCCGTAGTGCTTCTTCAACCTCTGGTCTTCTTGCTCCAGCCGCCCAAAGCAGCGCCGGTTGTGCCGCCTGCTCCTGCCTCCCGTGGCCGGCTGTGCTGCCGCGGAGGCCTCACCGCCCCCATACTACACCCACCGCTGGCCAGGCCATCCATCCACTCCACCCACACCCCCTGTTATTCTGCGGCGACGGCAGCGCAGCCGAACCAGCGAACCCTCGTACTCCTCTCCGCGTGGGCATCCACTGCCGCGTCTTCCCCGGCTCCGCGTGGTCCCCTTCCTAGGCCTCGCCATCATCCACCACCGTGGTGCTGTCAGCGCGGCGTGGTCAATGTGGTCAATGACTGAATTCCATCGGAATAATACTGTACGTGGAGAGGCTGGCAGCTGGGTCCACGGCAGCCGCAAGGAAGTGCCTCCTTATTACGTGGAAAATAATTATTCCTCCACCTAACAGCAAGGACCCACTGGACGCCCACTAGTATATCGCGAAAAAAACGTTTGCCCCTGACTGTTGGGACCTACCCGACGGGCCACCGTATTTCGCGAAAAAAATGTGCCCCCTGTTGTCAGCTCGGACCCACCGGAAGTGCCTCCTTATTACGCACAAAAAATGAATACCCCCCTGCTAGCTGGGACCCACCTTGGTGGGAGGCTGACTTGTGGGCCTACTAAGTTAACGGGGACGGAGGGCTTTGTCAAATTAGTCAATATGCACGATTCTAGCTCTAGTGACCGTACGATGTCCATCCAACGGCCGTAGTGCTTCTTCAACCTCTGGTCTTCTTGCTCCAGCCGCCCAAAGCAGCGCCGGTCGTGCCGCCTGCTCCTGCCTCCCGTGCCCGGCTGTGCTTCCGCGGAGGCCTCACCGCCCCATACTACTCCCACCGCTGGCCAGGCCATCCCTCCACTCCACTCACCCACACCCCCTGTTATTCTGCGGCGACGGCAGCGCAGCCGAACCAGTGAACCCTCGTACTCCTCTCCACGTGGGCATCCACTGCCGCGTCTTCCCCGGCTCTGCGTCACCCCCTTCCTAGGCCTGCTGTCGTCCACCACCGTGGTGCTGTCGGCGCGGCGTGGTCAATGTGGTCAACGACCGAATCCCATAGGAAGAATACTGTACGTGGAGAGGCTAACAGCTGGGTCCACGGCAGCCGCAAGGAAGTGCCTCCTTATTATGTGGAAAATAATTATTCCTCCACCTGACAGCAGGGACCCACCGGACGCCCACCAGTATATCGCGAAAAAAACGTTTGCCCCTGAATGCTAGGACCTATCCGACGGGCCACCGTATTTTGCGAAAAAACGTTCCCCCTGCTGTCAGCTCGGACCCACCGGAAGTGCCTCCTTATTACGCAGCACCGGTGACCGTACGATGTCCATCCAACGGCCGTAGTGCTTCTTCAACCTCTGGTCTTCTTGCTCCAGCCGCCCAACGCAGCACTGGTCGGGCCGCCTGCTCCTGCCTCCCGTGGTCGGCTGTGCTGCCGCAGAGGCCTCACCGCGCCTACTATTCCCACCGCTGGCCAGGCCCTACGGCGACGGCAGCCTCACACCGCAGCCGAACGAGTGAACCCTTATACTCCTCACCGCGTGGGCATCCACTGCCGCGTCTTCACCAGCTCCGCGTCGTCCCCTTCCTAGGCCTCACCGTCGTCCACCGCCCTGGTGCTCTCGGCGCAGCCTGGTCAACATGGTCAAGGAACAACTTCCATCGGACGTGGACTGTACGTGGAGAGGCTGACAGCTGGGTCCACAGCGGCAGCAAGGAAGTGCCTCCTTATTACGCGGAAAATAATGATTCCTCCACCTGACAGCAGGGACCCACCGGATGGGCCACCGTATTTCATGAAAAAAAACGTTTCCCCCTTGACTGCTGGGACCCACCAGCTACACCTTCGCACGCAAGGAAGTGCCTGACAGTCGGGACCCACCTGGTCGAAGCGTACATAGCATTGTCATTCTGGTCGTGAACGTGTACGTACATATATACCGGTGGATGTAGAGGCGTGCATGTGTCGTAGTAGAGGCGGCCAGGGTGCAAGAAAGAAAATACGGCCATGTATGTGTACATACGGGCGGGGTCTCGAACGCCTACTCACGCATACGTATGGCGAGGGCCCGTGTACATGGCTGGGTCGGAACGAAGAAACATCATCATCGTCATGTTCATGGGTCGGAACGGAATGCGTGGTCGTGTTCATCAGGAGGGCTTGGACGGAAGAGGCGATGGAAACGAGGCCTGGCATACCGCACAACGGAGGAAACAGACCTCCTACGGTCGAAATGGGGGTCCTGTTGATCGGGAGGGGTGTGGCGTACCGCAAAACGGAGGAAACGGACCTCCTACGGTCGAAACGGGGGTCCTGTTGATCGGGAGGGGTGTGGCATACCGTAAAACGGAGGAAACAGACCTCCTACGGTCGAAACGGGGGTCCTGTTGATCAGGAGGGGTGTGGCGTACCGCAAAACGGAGGAAACGGACTTGTGTTGGAGCGCTACGGTCGAAACGGGGGTCCTGTTCATCGGGAGGGGTGTGGTGTACCGCAAAACGGCACTCCACGGGATACTGTTCATCTCCACCGTCGACCCCCTCTAGCCTCCACGAGCTACTGTTCATCCACCGTCGACCTCCTCCAGCCTCCACGGGCTCCTGTTCATCCAGCCTCCACCGTGCGCTACTCCACCAGCTACTGTTCAACCACCCCTCCACCGTCTACTGTTCATCCAGCCCTCCACACCACGGGGTCCTGTTCAACCACCCCTCCACGGGCACCCCCACCGTCTACTGTTCATCCTGCCCTCCACACCACGGGGTCCTGTTCATCCACCCCTCCACGGGCACCCCTCCACCGTCTAGTCTTCATCCAACCCTCCACCACACCACGGGGTCTTGTTCATCTAGAGGCAACGCCACCGCTCACTGTTCATCCAAACCCCCCTGCAACGCTCATTGTTCATCCCATCGATCGGCTTCGGTTAGCAGCAGTAGCCAAGGAATCGCTCGATCGGGTTTAGTTAACAGCCATCGATCGATCGCTCGGGTTCAGTAACGCGTAGCCTGCAGTGCAATCGCTCGGGTTCAGTTAGAGCCCAACGCCTTGCTCGGGTTCAGTTAGAGCCAACGCCTCGCACACACGCGCGTACGTGTACGAGAGAAACGCGCATCGCTCGGCCCCCGACCTCCCACCGTAACTGAGAACTCCCCAAAATTTTCCTCCCCCTCGCTTCTACCACGGTTTTTTCCATCATGGACGGCCCAAAGAATGTCATGCAGCTACGTCTCCGGCCCGCCCAGGACGAAAAGCCCATTTTCTGTCATGATTTTTTGTCATAGAAGTAGGAGCCCACCACATCTATGATGATACCGGTTTTTGTCACAATTATCGTCACAGAAGTGTCATATGTATGACAGAATTTTTTTTGGTTCGGCCCAAAATGTCATGGATGTGTCTTTTTCTTGTAGTGTAGGGCTCCGGCAGAGCTGTTCTGCCGGGGAACCTTCCCTCCCGGAGGGGGAAATCATCGCCATCGTCATCACCAACGCTCCTCTCATCCGGAGAGGGCAATCTCCATCAACATCTTCATCAGCACCATCTCATCTCAAAACCCTAGTTCATCACTTGTATCCAATTCTTGTCTCCAAGTCCGGGATTGGTGCTAGTAGGTTGCTAGTAGTGTGAATTACTCCTTGTAGTTGATACTAGTTGGTTTAATTGGTGGAAGATCATATGTTTAGATCCTTTATGCATATTATTACCCCTCTGATTATGAACATGAATATGCTTTGTGAGTAGTTACGTTTGTTCCTGAGGACAAGGGAGAAGTCTTGCTATTAGTAGTCATGTGAATTTGGTATTCGTTCGATATTTTGATGAGATGTATGTTGTCTAGCCTCTAGTGGTGTTATGTGAACGTCGACTACATAACACTTCACCATTATTTGGGCCTAGAGGAAGGCATTGGGAAGTAATAAGTAGATGATGGGTTGCTAGAGTGACAGAAGCTTAAACCCTAGTTTATGCGTTGCTTCGTAAGGGGCTGATTTGGATCCATATGTTTCATGCTATGGTTAGGTTTACCTTAATACTTTTGTTGTAGTTGTGGATGCTTGCAATAGAGGTTAATCATAAGTGGGATGCTTGTTCAAGTAAGAACAACACCCAAGCACTGGTCCACCCACATGTGAAATTATCAAAGTACCGAACGCGAATCATATGAACGTGATGAAAACTAGCTTGACGATATTCCCATGTGTCCTCAAGAGCGCTTTTCCTTATATAAGAGTTTGTCCAGGATTGTCCTTTTCTACAAAAAGGATTGGGCCACCTTGCTGCACTTTATTTAATTTTGTTACTTGTTGCTCGTTACAAATTATCTTATCACAAAACTATCTGTTACCACTTATTACAGTACTTGCAGAGAATACCTTGCTGAAAACCGCTTATCATTTCCTTCTGCTCCTCGTTGGGTTTGACACTCTTACTTATCGAAAGTACTACGATAGATCCCCTATACTTGTGGGTCATCAAGACTCTTTTCTGGTGCCGTTGCCGGGGAGTGAAGCGCCTTTGGTAGGTGGAATTTGGTAAGGAAAAATTTATATAGTGTGCTGAAATTTACTGTCACTTGTTACTATGGAAAGTAATCCCCTGAGGGGCTTGTTCGGGGTATCTTCACCCCGACCAGTAGAGCAAAGAGTTGATCCTCAACCTACTGAACCTATTGAAAATGAAATTCCTTATGAGTATCCTTCGGGTATGATAGAAAAACTGCTAGCTAATCCTTTTACAGGAGATGGAACAAAGCATCCTGATGAACACCTAATATATGTGGATGAAGCTTGTGGATTATTTAAGCTTGTAGGTATACCCGATGATGTTGCTAAGAAGAAGGTCTTCCCTTTATCTTTGAAGGGAGACGCATTGACATGGTATAGGCTATGTGATGATACGAGATCATGGAACTATAGCAGATTCAAATTGGAATTTCATCAAAAGTATTACCCTATGCATCTTGTTCATCGTGGCCGCAATTATATATATAATTTTTGGCCTCGCGAAGGAGAAAGCATCGCTCAAGCTTGGGGGAGGCTTAAATCAATGTTATATTCATGCCCCAATCATGAGCTCCCAAGAGAAACAATTCTTCAAAAAATTTATGCTCGGCTTTCTGAAAATAATCGCACCATGCTCGATACTTCTTGTGCTGGCTCTTTTATGATGAAGACTATTGGATTTAGATGGGATTTATTGGATAGAATTAAATGCAACTCTGAAGAATGGGATCTCGACAAAGGTAAGGAGTCAGGTATGACACCTAAGTTTGATTGTGTTAAATCTTTTATGGATACCGATATTTTCTGTAAGTTTAGCACTAAATATGGACTTGATTCTCAGATAGTAGCTTCTTTCTGTGAATCTTTTAATACTTATGTTGATCTCCCTAAGGAGAAGTGGTTTAAATATCATCCTCCCATAGAAGTAAAAGTAGCTGCGCCAATTAAAGTTGAAGAAAAGACTGTCACTTATAATGATCCTATTGTTCCTACTTGTTATGTTGAGAAACCACCTTTCCCTGTTAGGATAAAGGATCATGCTAAAGCTTCAACTGTGGTTCGTAAAAGTAATATTAAAACATATACACCTCCTAAGCAAGTTAAAGTTGAACCTAATATTGCTATTGTTAAAGATCTCTTGTTTGATAATATAGATGGACATGTTATTTACTTTTGTAATGAAACTGCTAGAATTGCTAAACCCCGTGATACAGATAAACCTAGACCTGTGGTAGGCATGCTTGTTATTTCTATTAAAATAGGAGATCATTGTTATCATGGATTATGTGATATGGGTGCTAGTGCTAGTGCAATACCTATTGACTTATACAAAGAAATTATGCATGACATTGCACCTGTTGAGTTAGAAGAAATTGATGTTACTATTAAACTTGCTAATAGAGATACTATTTCACCAATGGGAATTGTTACAGATGTTGAAGTCTTGTGTGGGAAAACTAAATATCCTGTTGATTTTCTTGTTCTTGATTCCCCACAAGATAGCTTTTGTCCCATTATATTTGGTAGACCCTTCTTAAATACTGTTAATGCTACCATAGATTGCACAAGGGATGTTGTTACTATCGGCTTAGATGATATGACTCATGAGTTTAATTTCTCTAAATTTAGTAAACAACACCGTGAAGAAGAATTGCCTAGTAAGGATGAAATTATTGGTCTTGCTTCTATTGCCATACCTCCTAGTGATCCTTTAGAACAATATTTGCTAGACCATGAGAATGATATGTTTATGAATGAAAGAAGGGAAATAGATGAAGTATTCTTTAAACGGGAACCTATTCTGAAACACAATTTGCTTGTTGAAATCCTAGGGGATCCCCCTCCACCTAAGGGTGATCCCGTGTTTGAGCTTAAACCATTGCCTAATAATCTTACATATGCTTATCTTGATGAAAAGAAGATAAATCCTGTTATTATTAGTGCTAACCTTTCAGAGCATGAAGAAGAAAGATTATTGAAAACTCTGAAGAAGCACCGTGCTGCTATTGGATATACTCTTGATGATCTTAAGGGCATTAGTCCCACTCTATGTCAACATAAAATAAATTTGGAAGCAGATGCCAAACCAGTTCGTGATCCTCAACGACGTCTGAATCCTAAAATGAAAGAAGTGGTAAGAAAAGAAATACTAAAGCTTCTGGAGGCAGGTATAATTTATCCCATTGCTGATAGTCAGTGGGTAAGTCCTGTTCATTGTGTCCCTAAGAAGGGAGGTATTACTGTTGTTCCTAATGATAAAGATGAATTGATTCCACAAAGAATTATTACAGGTTATAGGATGGTAATTGATTTCCACAAATTAAATAAGGCTACTAAGAAAGATCATTACCCCTTACCTTTTATCCATCAAATGCTAGAAAGATTATGCAAACATACACATTACTGCTTTCTAGATGGTTATTCTGGTTTCTCTCAAATAACTGTGTCGGCTAAAGATCAATCAAAGACTACTTTTACATGCCCTTTTGGTACTTTTTCTTATAGACGTATGCCTTTTGGTTTATGTAATGCACCTGCTACCTTTCAAAGATGCATGATGGCTATATTCTCTGACTTTTGTGAAAAGATTTGTGAGGTTTTCATGGACGAATTTTCCGTCTATGGATCTTCTTTTGATGATTGCTTGAGCAATCTTGATCGAGTTTTGCAGAGATGTGAAGGAACTAATCTTGTCTTGAATTGGGAAAAGTGCCACTTTATGGTTAATGAGGGTATTGTCTTGGGGCATAAAGTTTCTGAAAGAGGTATTGAAGTTGATAAAGCCAAGGTTGATGCTATTGAAAAGATGCCATGTCCCAAGGATATCAAAGGTATAAGAAATTTCCTTGGTCACGCCGGATTTTATAGGAGGTTCATTAAGGACTTCTCAAAAATTTCTCGACCTCTGACTAATTTATTACAAAAAGATATACCATTTGTCTTTGATGATGATTGTGTAGAAGCATTTGAAATACTTAAGAAAGCATTAGTCTCTGCACCTATTGTTCAGCCACCTGATTGGAATTTACCCTTTGAAATTATGTGTGATGCTAGCGATTATGCTGTAGGTGTTGTTCTAGGGCAAAGAGTTGATAAGAAATTAAATGTTATCCATTATGCTAGTAAGACTCTAGACAATGCTCAAAGAAATTATGCTACTACTGAAAAGGAACTTTTAGCAGTTGTATTTGCTTGTGATAAGTTCAGACCTTATATTGTTGATTCTAAAGTAACTATCCACACTAATCATGCTGCTATTAAATATCTTATGGAGAAGAAAGATGCTAAACCTAGACTTATTAGATGGGTTCTCTTGCTACAAGAATTTGATTTACATGTTGATAGAAGAGGAGCTGAGAACCCCGTTGCAGACAACTTATCTAGGTTAGAGAATGTTCTTGATGACCCACTACCTATTGATGATAGCTTTCCTGATGAACAATTAAATGTCATAAGTACTTCTCGTAGTGCCCCTTGGTATGCTGATTATGCTAATTACATAGTTGCTAAATTTATACCACCTAGCTTCACATACCAACAAAAGAAAAAGTTCTTCTATGATTTGAGACATTACTTTTGGGATGACCCACATCTTTATAAAGAAGGAGTAGATGGTGTTATTAGACGTTGTGTACCTGAGCATGAACAGGAACAGATCCTACGCAAGTGCCACTCCGAAACTTATGGAGGACACCACGCGGGAGATAGAACTGCACATAAGGTATTGCAATCTGGTTTTTATTGGCCTACTCTCTTCAAGGATGCCCGTAAGTTTGTCCTATCTTGTGATGAATGTCAAGGAATTGGTAATATTAGTAGACGTCAAGAAATTCCTATGAATTATTCACTTGTTATTGAACCATTTGATGTTTGGGGCTTTGATTATATGGGACCTTTTCCTGTCTCTAATGGATATACACATATTTTAGTTGCTGTTGATTATGTTACTAAGTGGGTAGAAGCTATTCCAACTAGTAGTGCTGATCATAACACTTCTATTAAAATGCTTAAAGAAGTTATTTTTCCGAGGTTTGGAGTCCCTAGATATTTAATGACTGATGTTGGTTCACATTTTATTCATGGTGCTTTCCATAAAATGCTTGCTAAATATGACATCAATCATAGAATTGAATCTCCGTATCACCCACAGTCTAGTGATCAAGTAGAATTGAGTAATAGAGAACTCAAATTAATTTTGCAAAAGACTGTCAATAGGTCTAGAAAGAATTGGTCCAAGAAACTTGATGATGCATTATGGGCCTATAGAACTGCATATAAAAATCCTATGGGTATGTCTCCGTATAAAATGGTATTTGGAAAAGCATGTCACTTACCTCTCGAACTAGAACATAAGGCATATTGGGCTATTAAAGAGCTCAGCTATGATTTCAAACTTGCCGGTGAAAAGAGGTTATTTGATATTAGCTCACTTGATGAATGGACAACCCAAGCTTATGAAAATGCCAAGTTGTTTAAAGAAAAGGTTAAAAGATGGCATGACAAAAGGATACAAAAGCATGAGTTTAATGTAGGTGATTATGTATTGCTATACAACTCTCGTTTAAGATTTTTTGCAGGAAAACTTCTCTCTAAATGGGAAGGCCGCTATGTTCTCGAGGAGGTCTATCGTTCCGGTGCCATAAAAATCAACAACTTCGAAGGCACAAATCCGAAGGTGGTAAACGGTTAGAGAATTAAACATTATATCTCAGGTAATCCCATAAATATTGAAACCAATATTATTGAAACCGTAACCCCGGAGGAATAGATAAGGGACACTTTCTAGAACGTTTCAGACTCCGAAAAGGAATAGGTATGTGGTACGGTAAGTAAACCGACTCCAAAACAATTTTTAAGGCAATATTTCTCCGTTCTGGAATATTTAGAAAAATAGAAAATTAAGTAGCAGTCCGGGAAGGACACGAGGGCCCCACGAGGGTGGAGGGCGCGCCCTACCCCCCTGGGCGCGCCCCCTACCTCGTGACCTCCTCGTGTGCCTTCCGGACTCTGTTTTCTTGCATGATACGTATTTTGGTCAGTAAAAATTCACTATATATTCTCCCGAAGGTTTTGACTCCCATATCACGCAAATATCGTCTGTTTTTGTTTCGAGTTGTTGCTACTGCAGATTAGAGCAAGATGTCTTCTCAAGAGTCAGTCGGGGAGAGTCGGGTATCTAATCCGGCACCGGAACCAAGGGTAAACAGCGACCCTGACCACTTTGAGCCAGCAATGGAGAAGAGATGGAGGCTGACTTAATGAGGGTAGATGCCATGGAGGATCAAGAAGTCACCTCTCGCTTCCGAGCTGGGTTCACGATGGGGGAACTACAGAGCTCAGCTATTCCAAACTCGGTTATCCCTTCCAATGTTAGATTTCTTTCTAATGAAAATATGAAGAGGAGTGTCACTTGTTCTCCCGCAGCTATGATACACCCTTGGGTGGAAGGAGATTTAGCCGTCATAGGAAAGCTTCGTAAGGAAACAATGGACCTCAAGCAGCAAGTCAACAAGCTCGAGGAGGAGAATTGTATCCTGAGAGGAATCATCGCCAAGAATATTTCACCAACAACAAAGAAGGAGACATAATAACATGGGTATGGGCACTCCCCTTGGCAAGCGCCAAGCTTGGGGGAGGTGCCCGGTATCGTATCACAATCACAACTCCTATCTTTACCGTTTTCCTTAGTTCGATCCTATTAGTAATATTTTGATCTAGTAGAATAAAGTTTATGGCATGATCTAGTTTTGAGTTTTGCCTTATGATCTTTCTATGTAATCGAGTCCGTGAGCTATATAATAAAGATTAGTGTTGAGTCAAGGGCTTGATTTTCTTGCTATGATCTTGGGTGAATAAAAGAAAAGAGAAAAGAATAAGAAGAAACAAAAGTTCATATTGATCTTATTGATAGTAATGACTTCACATAGAAAGAGCGTGACGATTAAAAGTTGTTGGGAGTTGGCAGACATAGCTTTGGTCATCGTTGTAATTAATAGGAAGTAATAAGGAAAGAGAGGTTTCACATATAAATATACTATTATTGACATCTTTTATGATTGGGAGCACTCATCAAAATATGACATGCTAAAGAGTTGATGTTGGACAAGGAAGACAACGTAATGGGTTATGTTTTCTTATATCTGAGATAAAGTATGTTGTCATGGATCATCCAACATGTTGAGCTTGCCTTTCCCCCTCATGCTAGCCAAATTATCAGCACCAAGTAGAGATACTACTTGTGCTTCCAAATACCCTTAAACCAATTTTTGCCATGAGAGTCCACCATATCTACCTATGGATTGAGTAAGATCCTTCAAGTAAGTTGTCATCGGTGCAAAGCAATAAAAATTGCTCTAAATATGTATGATTAGTGTGGGAGAAATAAGCTTTATACGATCTTGTGATTTGGAAGTAATAAAAGCAACGGACAGCATAATAATGGTTCATATCACAAGGGGCAATATAAAGTGACGTTCTTTCGCATTAAGATTTTGTGCATCCAACCATAAAAGCGCATGGCAACCTCTGCTTCCCTCTGCGAAGGGTCTATCTTTTATTATTATCTTCTACCTTATGCAAGTGTCATGGTGATATTCACCTCTCCCTTTTTCATTTTATCCTTTGGCAAGCCCAGCATGTTGGAAAGAACCTGATATATATATATATATATATATATATATATATATATATATATATAGGACAAATGTTTCCTACAAGCAGTGGTAGTTACCACCACTTGCGTTTTGTATGTTGTATGTAGTATCTGTCGAAATCAAGAGTATGTACGTGTAGTATGTAGTATATAACAATGATTAGGTTGTATATATACTAATTTTTAGGTAGTATATACCATGTTTTGAGTATGCTCTTTTTTACGTACAAATATGTACGTATTTCACAAATATAACAAAAACTATGGACTCATATGCAATTTTTTCATGTAACTTGTTTTAAAATATCTTATATATATTATACGAATATATTTAAAATAATAAAGTAGTATATATAGTACCACGTGGTAGTATATGAGACATATGGGTAACTACCACCAGGTGGTAGGATGGATTTTCCCTATATATATATATATATATATATATATATATATATATATATATATATATATATA
>NC_041392.1:485519240-485529571 GCF_002162155.2 Triticum dicoccoides | reverse complement strand
ATAAAGTAGTATATATAGTACCACGTGGTAGTATATGAGACATATGGGGTAACTACCACCAGGTGGTAGGATGGATTTTCCCTATATATATATATATGTATATATATATATATATATATATATATATATATATATATATAATTGGATGTAGGGGGGCATGAGTTATTATTGTTGACATCACCCTCGAGGTAAAAGGTTGTGGGGCGAAACTATAAGCCCCTATCTTTCTCTGTGTCCAATTAAAACTCCGTAACCACAAGTATTGCGTGAGTGTTAGCAATTATGAAGGACTAGATGATAGTTGAGTATGTGGACTTGCTTTTTAGCTCTGACATAGACTCTTTCTGATGTTATGATAAATTGCAATTGCTTCAATGACTGGGGTTATAGTTTGTTGGTTCTCAATAAGGTTTCTGATTCATACTTTTGCATTGTGAATAGATCATCACTTGAACATAAGTAATCATATGACAATATCTATATATGTTACTATTATGAGAATAATCATGATGCCTTCATGTCCGTATTTTATTTTTATCGACGCCTCTACCTCTAAACATGGGGACATATTTATTGTTATCGGCTTTCGCTTGAGGACAAGCGAGGTCTAAGGTTGGGGGAGTTGATACGTCCATTTTGTCATCATGCTTTTATATCGATATTTATTGCATTATGGGTTGTTATTTCACATTATGTCACCATACTTATGGCTATTCTCTCTTATTTTACAAGGTTTACATAAGGAGGGAGAATGCTGGCAACTGGAATTCTGGGCTGGAAAAGGAGCAAATATTAGAGACCTATTCTGCACAACTCCAAAAGTCTAGAAACTCCACGGAATACCTTATAATAAATAATGAAAAATCCTCGCCAAAGATGAAGACCAGGGGGCCCACACCCTGTCCACGAGGGTGGGGGCACCCCCCCAGGGTGCGCCCCCTACCTCGTGGGCCCCTGGTGGCTCTCCGATGACCATCTTCTGCTATATGAAGTCTTTCGTCGAGAAAAAAACCAGAAGCAACCTTTCGGGAGGAAACTCCGCCGCCACGAGGCAGAACCAATCTAGGGCTCCGGCAGAGCTGTTCTGCCAGGGAAACTTCCCTCCCGGAGGGGGAAATCATCACCATCGTCATCACCAACGCTCCTCTCATCGGGAGAGGGCAACTCCATCAACATCTTCATCAGCACCATCTCATCTCAAAACCCTAGTTCATCTCTTGTATCCAATTCTTGTCTCCAAGTCCAGGATTGGTGCTAGTAGGTTGCTAGTAGTGTTAATTACTCCTCGTAGTTGATGCTAGTTGGTTTAATTGGTGGAAGATCATATGTTCAGATCCTTTATGCATATTATTACCCCTCTGATTATGAACATGAATATGCTTTGTGAGTAGTTACATTTGTTCCTGAGGACAAGGGAGAAGTCTTGCTATTAGTAGTCATGTGAATTTGGTATTCGTTCGATATTTTGATGAGATGTATGTTCTCTAGCCTCTAGTGGTGTTATGTGAATGCCGACTACATAACACTTCACCATTATTTGGGCCTAGAGGAAGGCATTGGGAAGTAATAAGTAGATGATGGGTTGCTAGAGTGACAGAAGCTTAAACCCTAGTTTATGCGTTGCTTCGTAAGGGGCTAATTTGGATCCATATGTTTCATGCTATGGTTAGATTTACCTTAATACTTTTGTTGTAGTTGCGGATGCTTGCAATAGAGGTTAATCATAAGTGGGATGCTTGTTCAAGTAAGAACAGCACCCAAGCACTGGTCCACCCACATGTCAAATTATCAAAGTACCGAACGCGAATCATATGAACGTGACGAAAACTAGCTTGATGATATTCCCATGTGTCCTCGGGAGTGCTTTTCCTTATATAAGAGTTTGTCCAGGCTTGTCCTTTTCTACCAAAAGGATTGGGCCACCTTGCTGCACATTATTTACTTTTGTTACTTGTTGCTTGTTACAAATTACCTTATCACAAAACTATATGTTACCACTTATTTCAGTACTTGCAGAAAATACCTTGCTGAAAACCGCTTATCATTTCCTTCTGCTCCTCGTTGGGTTCGACACTCTTACTTATCGAAAGGACTACAATAGATCCCCTATACTTGTGGGTCATCAGCCACCTCCAGGGCTATCTTGCCAACTGGGTACGCCGATTTACCAGGGACCACTCCATGAAAGACGGTGTTCGATGGTTTAAGACTCTTGTCTGTCAGCCCCATGCGACGGAAGGTATCATAGTAAAGGATATTGATACTGTCCCTCCATCCATAAGTACTTTGATGAACTTGTAGCCCCCGACTTAAGGAGCCACCACTAAGGCGAGATGACTCGGATTATCAACCCAGGGCGGATGATCCTTCCGACTCCATAAACTGGGTTGTTCAGACCAGCGCAAATACTGAGGCACCGCCGGTTCAACGGAGTTCACGACCCTCTTGTGGAGCTTCTGATCACGCTTACACAAGCTAGTGGTAAAGACATGATACTGCCCGCTATTCAACTGCTTCGGATTGCTCTGATAACCCGATTGATGCTGATGTTGGTTCCCCTGATGGTTATAACCTCCGTGATTGCCCTGATTACCTTGATTACCATGTCCAGCTTGATTACCTTGGAATCCTGAACCGAAGCTGCCGCCTCCATAACCCGGCCCATGAAATCCACCTCCTAAACCACCGGGTGGGCCATTGTCGTATTGAAACATGTTAGAATTTTTGAACTCTCGCATGATGAAGCAATCCTTCCAAAGATGCGAAGCTGGCTTCTCCTTCGATTCGTGCTTTGGAAAAGGTTGATTTAACAGGTGCTCCAGATTGGGGCCTGACCCTCCGCCCCTCTGGGGCGGTTTGCCCTTACGACGCTGACCGTTATCCTAGGCGTTGGTGTTAGCCATGAAGTCCAGGCTATTGTCCGCTTTGCGCTTACCATTGTTCCCATGACCTGCCGGGTTATGCTGCTGCCCCTTTGCACTCCCGTTCTTTTTCCCTTTCCCTGGTTTGTCCCCTTCAGAATCAGGGTCCTTGGTACTATCTGAATCGACATACTTAACCAAAGCGGGCATAAGCGTTGACATGTCATTACAGTGACATTTGAGCCTTCCCACTTCAGTTTTAATGGCATGAACCGGCAGTTGCCCTCCAACGTCAAAACTGTTGTATCTGCATTGATGCGGTCTGATGAATGCAAAATAGCCGAGACTCGCTTCACCCAATTGGTCGTGGACTCCCCATCCTCTTGAACACAAGCGGCTAGGTCCACAATTGATATGGGATACTTACATGTATCCTTGAAATTCTGGATAAACCGGCTCTTTAACTCAGCCCATGACGCAATGGAGTTAGCTAGTAGACTCTTTAACCAGGTACGGGTTGTTCCCTCCAACATCATGGTGAAATACTTAGCACACACCGCTTCGTCCACATCCAGCATCTCTATTGCCATCTCATAACTCTCAACCCATGATTCAGGGGGCAAATCGACAGTGTAATTGGGCACCTTACGAGGGCCTTTAAAATCCTTGGGCAGTCGCACATTATGCAAGGCCGGGGTGAGGCATGGTAGCCCCAAAGAACTGAAGACCACACCTGGCTCCACTGAAGTGGTTGGATGAACCGGAGTAGGCTGACGAGCTGCGTGCTGAGCTTCTAACTCGACCTCTTGATGTGCTCGGCCATGATCCACCACATCTTTTGCATTAGCACCACCACCCGCCGGGTTACGGTGCCGCGCACTGCTTGATACAGCCGGTTCATCAATATGCCTGTTGTAACTCCGGCATGGACGGGGGGTGGAATGGATCCTCTCATGACTATGCGAATAAGCCTGCTACTGGGTTAAAGCCGTTTGGAGGAGTTCCCTAGCCCGTCGTGTTTCAACTGCCACCGGTGACTCACCGTCGATCAGGAGAGCTGCCAATCGTGAAGCGGCGGCCACAATGTTATCCAACGGGTTGGATTAATGCCCCGGGGACGTCGGAACACTCTGTGACACAATGTTGTTCTGACGAGGCAGGTCCATCCTGTGCAGCTGAACCGGCGCTCCTATTACCGGTGTCTCAGTTTGGTTTACCACTGGCTGGTTACTGGTTCCTGCTCCTGGCGTGTTGAAGAGATTTCTTGGCTCATAACTGGCGGGAGGTGCGACTGGTATCTCCTCCTCATGACATCATCTGAGGCACTCTGATCCAACCTAAGCCGGTAGGCCTGAGCTTCTAACTTGGCCCGTTCTATAGCCATCCCGGCGTTCTCTGTTGTCAGGTCTGCTTTAGCCTGAGTTATCTGATCCTTCACCTTTGCAATCTCCGCATTGTGCTGATCTCGGCTTGCTGCATCCACCTCTGCTGCCAGCAACGTTGCTAAATCGTCGAATAAATCGGACAAAACCTGAGCCGGAGGCAGCGCAGAGCCCCCTGCCCCTGCTGGCGTTGCTGTTGTTGAACCGGAGATCATTACCGCAGCTGTAGAAGAGTGTTGTGCTAGCTGTGTACTGGCCATGAAGACCGCGACCCGGCTTGGCAGATCAAGGGGGTCCGGAATACTGTTTCCATCGGAACCTCCACTAATCCGGCCATCCTGCAGTTGGTACAGGGACTCGGTCTCTCCGGTTGGAGACTCGTCGTCGGAACATACAATAGTTTCTCCATTAGATGCCGGTCCATCCTCATATTCCGCTCCATGAATGGCACCTACGAAGAAATGCCTTGCTGCGGGCTGAACCTGGGCAGGGCTTGCACGCTGAGCCATCTCGATGATGTCAGTGCAGATGTCTGGCTCAGGGCCTAGTTCGCCGATCTTGCCGATGAAGATGTGAATTCCGCCAAAGGGAACCCGGTACCCGTACTCAATTGAACCGGCCTTGGGAACCCATCATGCGTCGTTGATGTAGAGGTTGCCACGACAACTCTTAGTCATCCGGCCCACATCATATCCCTTGAGTCCTTCGAAGCTGCCCTTCAAGAACTCGAAACCATCGTGTGATGGCCTCACGGTGGGCGCCAACTGTCGTGGTTTTGTCATGGCAGATGTCCTCGTGAAAGGACTTAGTCGTGGAGCCATCGCTACGGGTTAGCTTAAAGGGGTTAAATCGGACAAGGGACACGCGAGTTTTATACTAGTTCGGCCCCTTACGATGAAGGTAAAAGCCTACGTCTAGTTGTGATAGAATTGCTGGGGTTTCGATGACCAGGAAGCGAATCCGCTTTGCCTGGCTCTCGAGTTGTTGTTATGTGTTGTCCCTAAACTGCCGCCGGGTCGTCCCTTTATATACATAGGTCGACGCCCATCGGTTTACAGAGTCCCGAGGCCGGATCATCAATGTGTCCAACTCGGTCTCTATCATTCCTATCTTATAATACAAGTTACATGAGAAAGTCGGTTTACATCTATAGGCCTTAACCTGCCTTTGGGCCTTGGGCCTTCGTAAAGCGCCACCATCCTCACGTCTTCATGGGCTTCTAATCTTCATAGAGTTAACCCGGCTACTCCTGGCCGGTTCACGTCTAGTAGTAATATCCCCAACAACCTCTATACCCAAGGGACCTTGGACTTTATGTCCGAAGGAATAAAAATCCCCTCGTCCAAAGACAAAAGTAAAGGGGGGACACTATCTCTTTCCCTCCCAAGAAGAAGAGGGCCGCCTTTGAAGATTGGGAGAAGCAGGCTCCCAAGCGAGGCAAGATGCCTCTGGGATGCGGCCCGGGCCTGGAGGACGTCGAAGCGCAGTCTCATGACGAGGAGGAGCCTCCGGCCCAATCGTAAGTGAACAAGGTTGTTCTAAACATATCCCGTTCTTTTGATATGATGCCTAAAATATACATTTTTTTGCAGCCCAGCGCGCAGTCCCCTTCAACAATCCTCTTCCTCGAGGGACCTTCTCCCAGAGATGATGGAAAGCGAGACTCCCCCACCGGCCTCTCCGTCCAATAGGGCAGACGATCTTGAGGTGTCGTCGTGGAGGGTCTCTCCCGACCAACAAATGGCACAAGGGATGACGAAGATGTTATACGAAGGTGATACTTCGGCGGCCCAGGGTCCGGGGAACAACAATGAAGACCCCGAACAGTACGAAATGCAGCCGGATACAAATAAACGGGTCCCTTCAAAGGGTGACCGTACTTCTGCGGCTGCCTCTGGAGATCCAGAGGTGCCGGATATCTTGACGAACATGCTGCGGCAGGCATCCGTTTCAGAGGAACATCGTAACTTGATGGGTACGGTGGTTGAAAAGGTCCTATCCGCGAAGAGCGGATTGGATGAGGCCTTTGCGAGCCTGCTGAGATGCTTCGAGGTTTGTACTGTAACATGTGCAATTGTGTTTTATTCAGAAAATACACCTGTGCATAGACAGTAGCCCCTGAGACTCCGGTTGGCTTCCCATGGGAGGCTAACGGAGGATCAAGAAGAAATTTTGGAGGACTAATCTGATTAACTTTGAACACATGATGCATCCCCCTGGCTATTTCCCGGACTGCGGATATTGCCGAACTACAACGGAAGCTTGATGTGGCCGGGGATGACATTACATTGATCAATATGCGTCTTGACGAGTCGCAAGGTATGTATTCGGAGCAGTCTCTATACATACATTTTTGTGATATAAGCATGACGCTAAAAGTTGTACCTGGCTGTAGATGGTGCTACCGCTATTGAAATTCTTCGGGCTGAGCTAGCCTGAGCCAAGGAGCAGGCCCGGTGTAGTAATGCGGCTGCCGAGAAGGCATCGGCAAAGTTAGAAGTCGAACAGGTTGCTCGGTGTCAAGACGAGGAGAAGATATCCATGATGGCGCTTGAGCTAAAAAGTGATGCCAGCCGCTGTGAGCTCCTTGAGAAGGAGAAAGAAGCCAAAACAGCTGAAATTGAAAAGGCTTTACAAGAAGCAAGAGAAGCACGGTCTGAATCCAGAGCGGACCATGAGGAGATCCGGCAAGCTGGGGAGATTGCGGCTGGTAAGCCATTTTTGGTACAGGCTAAGTTCGGCGATCCGAACTATGCTCAGCTGAACCAATTGTGGAGTTCTACGGACGAGTTTTTAGACTTGCTGAAGAGTTCTTCCGATGCGGCGCAGTATTATGAGGCGCGGGAGGGGTACGCAACGGATAAGCTTTTCTGGTCACAATTCGGCGCCTCGAAGCGCCCCCTATTGCTGAATGAGCAGATGCCCCAGTGGGCCGAGCTTCATACGATATCCAGTGCTACTATGAAGAACGTCATAATCCGGTTATGACCACTTGAGCCTATTCCGAATAGTTTACTTTGGCTTGGTGCAGTGGCTTGTTGATGCAATGCCGAGTATCGACGCTGTGAAGCGATCGGTGTGCATTGAGGGTGCACGGATGGCTTTTGCTCGAGTCAAGACATTCCAGGGGAATATGAAGGCCATCGATGTTGCGGTGAAGAGTCCGCCCAAGGGCAAGGACCGCCACGAACCGGAGCATTATTTTGAAGACGTCCTAGTAGCCGCCCTCTTAATAGAGGGTCAATGCTCGAAAGACATGATGTTCGAGTGAGGTGTATAAGAATTTTTCAAGACAAGTTTATAGTGAATCTATCTGTATATTGTGCTTGAAAGCTTGTGTTCCTCCTGTGCAGCCATTTTAATATAAACTGAAAGATTTCCAGTCGTCGGCTTCAGCCCCCTTGTAGGAAGTACAGGGGTGTTCGAAAAAGCATATGATCACTCTTGACCCAACGTCTTGGTCCGTAAAGGAGGTGTCAATGCGGCGAACCAGGCAACCAGACTATAGGGCGTTAACACTTTCACTTAGCCATAGGAGTTTTATGGTGGGTCTATGACATAGCCCCTAGTATGTATGCGGCTTATTCATGCGATGCGTTTACATAATTGACCGGAAAATAGGTCCTTCGTGTGACATGGAGGAATTGCTAGAGACTCCGATAAGTCATCGAGTGGTTGACCAGCTCTCGCCGCATCATGACAGTCAGTTTTCTGCTTTCTCTATGGAGGTGCGTCACCAGGTGAACCGGTAGCACAATCGTAGTAGTTCTCCCTTTACTACCCTAGCCGATTGAGCAGAACATAGGATAGCAAACACAGGAGCCAGGCGACCCAACTATTGATCCAAGACATGATTCGGAGCTGATGCATATAAGGCCAAACTCGCGACGCCGAAGTGAGCTGTAAAAGCTATTCAGACTTTGTTGGCAACTCATTTGTTCCCGTACCGAGCCCCTAGCAAGTTAAGCCGGGGTATGTTTGTGAAACAACCATGGGAGGCGTATTTATTTGCCGAAAGACGCGGGTAATTAATTCGGATAGTGTGAACTGGGACCTGAGCGATATGCCAATGATTAATTAATATATATGCCACGACCTCGGTCATTTGATATGCCCTGGGTCGAAGGTAGAGGAAAAAGGCATGTTACAGGCTCTAAAAAAGAGTGCGGTCTACAAAAGTTTATTTTGGACCTCCTGCCGCACGTCTGCACTGTTGGGGAACATAGTAATTTCAAAAATTTCCTACGCACATGCAAGATCATGGTGATGCATAGCAACGAGAGGGGAGAGTATGATCTACGTACCCTTGTAGATCGCAACAGAAGCGTTGACACAACATAGAGGAAGTAGTCGTACGTCTTCCCAATCCGACCGATCCAAGCACCGTTACTCCGGCACCTCCGAGTTCTTAGCACAAGTACAACTCGATGACGCTCCCCGGGCTCCGATCCAGCAAAGCTTTGGGGATGAGTTCCGTCAGCACAACGGCGTGGTGACGATGATGAGGTTCTACCGACGCAGGGCTTCGCCTAAGCACTACAACGATATGACCGGGGTGGAATATGGTGGAAGGGGCACCGCACACGGCTAAGGAACGATCACGAAGATCAACTTGTGTGTCCTAGGGTGCCCCCTTACCTCCGTATATAAAGGATCCAAGGGGGGTGCGGCCAGCCCTAGAGGAGGCGCGCAGGAGGAGTCCTACTCCTACCGGGAGTAGGACTCCCCTCCCTTTCGTTGTCCAAGTAGAAGAGAGGGAAGGAGAGAAGGAAAGGGGGGCGCCGCCCCTCCCTCCTTGTCCAATTCGGACTAGGGGGAGAGGGGGCGCGCGGCCTGCCCTGGCAGCCCCTTTCTCTTCTGCACTTTAGGCCCATGAGGCCCATTAACCCCCGAGGGGTTCCGGTAACCCCCCGGTGCTCCGGTTTTATCCGAAACTTCCCCAAAACGCTTCCGTTGTCCGAATATAGTCGTCCAATATATCAATCTTTATGTCTCGACCATTTCGAGACTCCTCTTCATGTCCGTGATCACATCCGGGACTCCGAACTAACTTCGGTACATCAAAATGCATAAACTCATAATAATTGTCATCGTAACTTTAAGCGTGCGGACCCTACGGTTCGAGAACAATGTAGACATGACCGAGACACGTTTCCGGTCAATAACCAATAGCGGGACCTGGATGCCCATATTGGCTCCTACATATTCTACGAAGATCTTTATCGGTCAGACCGCATAACAACATACGTTGTTCCCTTTGTCATCGGTATGTTACTTGCCCGAGATTCGATCGTCGGTATCCAATACCTAGTTCAATCTCGTTACCGGCAAGTCTCTTTACTCGTTCCGTAATACATCATCTCACAACTAACACATTAGTTGTAATACTTGCAAGGCTTATGTGATGTGCATTACCGAGAGGGCCCAGAGATACCTCTCCGACAATCAGAGTGACAAATCCTAATCTCGAAATACGCCAACCCAACATGTACCTTTGGAGACACCTGTAGAGCTCCTTTATAATCACCCAGTTACGTTGTGACGTTTGGTAGTGTAACACCCCGGATGTAACTTTCCCTATTTGTACTCCAACTCTTGCTGTTTCCGGCGTTAAGTTATTTTATTTTCTCGGGTTCGGGTTTTTGTCTCTGTGTGTTGTTGTCGTTGTCATGCATCTCATATCATGTCATCATGTGCATTGCATTTGCATACGTGTTCATCTCATGCATCCGAGCATTTTCCCCGTTGTCTGTTTTGCATTCCGGTGCTTCGTTCTCCTCCGGTGGTCATTTCTAGCTTTCTTTCGTGTGTGGGGATTAAACATTTCCAGATTGGACCGAGACTTGCCAAGCGGCCTTGGTTTACTACGGGTAGACCGCCTGTCAAGTTTCGTATCATTTGGACTTCGTTTGATACTCCAACGGTTAACCGAGGGACCGAAAAGGCCTCGTGTGTGTTGCAGCCCAACACCACTCCAATTTGGCCTAAAACCCACCAAACTCTGCTCCATGTCCTAGAGCGTTCGATCATGATCGCGTGGCCGAAAACCGCACCTCATTTGGACTCTCCTAGCTCCTCCTATGCCTAT
>NC_041392.1:485498708-485518767 GCF_002162155.2 Triticum dicoccoides | reverse complement strand
GCCCGCGCCTCCACCGTCCCTCGTCCCCGACGCCGGTGTCGGCTGCCTCCGCTGCGCAGCTCGCCGGCCGGAGCGAGCTCCGCCCCGCTGCTGCAAGTCCGGCGGCCGAGCCCGCCCCCGCCTCGCCGTACGCGTGCCCCGGCCTCTCCTCCACCGCGCGCCAAGCCCCTCCCCATGTCCGGCCTCCTCCTCTCCAAGCTCCGGCGAGCTTCTTCCACGACTCCGGCCACCACCGTGGCCATTTCCGGTGACCTCGGCGCGGCTGCTACAGGAGCTGCTGCAGTGTCGCGCCAGATATAGATCCAAAAAACCCTAGCCGGTTGACTTTTCCCTCTCCCCCCTATTTTTTATGCCTACTTTGACCTGCTGTATCTCCGCATCCGTAGCTCCGATTTGGGCATATAGCATATCAAAATGTTCGTCTCGGCGAGTATATCATTTCATTCCATTGCATAATTTTCATTTGAGCTCATCTTGATGCTCAAAATGCTGTTAGAAGGAGGCTTCGTGAGTTAATTGTCAGATCTGCTAGTTCATCTTAGACTTTTGTCATTTTTGCCATGATTATTGTGTGCATGCTATGCCTGTGAGTCCTTCATATGTTTTGTTAAGGATTTTGTCTTCTTTCGAGAGGTGCAATCCATGCATTTTTAGGATGTGTGTGGTGACTTGTGCAAGCTTGCAAAGTGAGGCACCCGGGAAATCTGTTTTCAGAGACTTAGTTGTTTTCACTAAGTCTGGGATTATTTAGTTCATGATGCCATATGTTCAGCTTGTTTCCTAGTGATCCGTGCCTCTTTTAAGGATGATCATTAAAGGAGTTTTATTAATAATGTTATGCTCTATCCATCCATGTCTCTGTTTGCAATTATGGAGTACCCTAGCTTGAGTCAATCGAGCTCTACTTTTGCTTCGTTGTGAATCTGGGCAGATCGTCAACTCGTTTGCGATTTTGCCGATGTTATTGTAGTTGATCCGTGCATGCTATGGCACCGTTCTTGCCATGTCTAGCTAGAATTTTGTGCCTTCTTTATGGATGTATGCCTGCCTTGCCATGACTTGCACCATGGTGAGTGCATCGAGCTCGTTTACATGCCTTCGTGAGTTATATTTCAGCATGTCTCAGTTTTCACTAAGTCTGAAAACTGATCGTGTTTTAGCTATGTTCGTGTGTCCGTTAGTATATTTTGTGAACCCTTTTGGCCCCAGGTCACTTTGGGTCTTTTGTTAAGCTTGTTGAGTAGCTCCAAGCCATGTTCTTACTTGTCTTAATCAGGTCACGTATCATGTTGTTTTGCTGCTCCGAAGAGGGCTTCGTGATCTGAAATTTCAGACATGTGTTAATTTCACTAAGTCTGGAATCTGTTTTGCATTTGCGTTTTTGCCATGCTTGTTTGAACCTCATAATGGATGAATTGGCCATGGCTCACTGCTAGTCTTTTGTTAAGCATTTTGTCTGTATCCCTGCCATGTATTTTGTTGTCATGTTTGGTGGCTGTAGCATGTTCATTGCATTACATCTAGATGCCTACTTGCTGTAAATCGCAGACCGGTGTCAATTTTGAAACGCTTGCCATTTCCAAACCGTAACTCCGATTCCGGCGTTATTTATATAGTTTTCAACTGATTTCATCTCATCTTTCCAGTGGCACCCTTGGAATTCCAAGTTGAGGCCAGGTTCATGCATTTCCTACCATATCTTGCATTTTGCATCCCGCATCGCATCCCGCGTAGCATATCTTCATTTCATCATATTGCTTGGTCTTGCACGTGGTTGATTGTATCCTTGTTGCTTGTTTGTCTTGTTGGGTAGAGCCGGGAGACGAGTTCTCTACCGAGGAGCCCGTTGAGTTTGCTTGTGAGGATCCAGTCAACTCTGACAACTGTGCAGGCAAGATGATCATACCCTCGAAATCACTACTATCTTTGCTATGCTAGTTTGCTCGCTCTTGCTATGCCAATGCTACGGAGCCTACCTTTTGCTTGTCAGCCTCCCAATTGCCATGTCAAACCTCTAACCCACCTTGTCCTAGCAAACCGTTGATTGGCTATGTTATCGCTTTGCTCAGCCCCTCTTATAGCGTTGCTAGTTGCAGGTGAAGATCGGAGGCCGTTCCTTGTTGGAACATCATTTATTTACTTGTTGGGATATCATTATATTGCCATGTTATCTTAATGCATCTATATACTTGGTAAAGGGTGGAAGGCTCGGCCTCTCGCCTAGTGTTTTGTTCCACTCTTGCCGCCCTAGTTTCCGCCATATCGGTGTTATGTTCCCGGATTTTGTGTTCCTTACGCGGTTGGGTTATAATGGGAACCCCTTGATATTTCGCCTTGATTAAAGCTTGTCCAACAATGCCCAACATTGGTCTTACCATTTGCCACCTAGCCTTTTCTTTCCCTTGGGTTCTGCAGACTCAGGGGTCATCTTATTTGACCTCCCCGGGCCAGTGCTCCTCTGAGTGTTGGTCCAAACTAGAGCCCCTTGCAGCGTCACCTCGGGGAAACTCGAGGGCTGGTTTTAGTTGTACGGATTGCTTATCTAAGTGTGCCCTGAGAAAGAGATATGTGCAGCTCCTATCGGGATTTTTCGGCACATTCGGGCGGTGTTGCTGGTCTTGTTTTAACCTGTCGAAGTGTCTTGAGTTACCGAGATACCGAGTCTGATCGGAACGTCTTGGGAGGAGGCCTATTTCTTCGTTGACCGTGAGAGCTTGTCATGGGTTAAGTTGGGACTACCCTGCAGGGATTAAACTTTCGAAACCCATGCCCGCGGTTATGGGCAGATGGGAATTTGTTAATGTCCGGTTGTAGATAACTTGAACCTTAATTAATTAAAATGAATCAACTGAGTGTGTTACCGTGATGGCCTCTTCTCGGCGGAATCCGGGAAGTGGACACGGTGTTGGAGTTATGTTTGCGCAGGTTGTTCCTCTAGATTCTCGCTCGCGCTTTGCCTCCTCTTCTCGCTCTCTTTTGCGTATAAGTTAGCCACCATATATGCTAGTCGCTTGCTGCAGCTCCACATATATTTGCCTTATCCTTCCTATAAGCTTGAATAGTCTTGATCGCGAGGGTGCGAGATTGCTGAGTCCCTGTGGCTCACAGATACTATAACTCCAGATGCAGGTCCAGGTGATTCCGCTCCAGGTGATGATTACGAGCTCAAGTGGGAGTTCGACGAGGACTCTCAGCGTTACTACGTGTCTTTTCCTGATGATCAGTAGTGGTGCCTAGTTGGGGTTTGATTCAGGGCCTTGTCGCATGTTGGGTTTTCTTCTATTTTGGCGCCATAGTCGGGGCATGAGTGTTTGTATGATGGATGTTATTTATGTACTTTGATGTGACGTGGCGAGTGTAAGCCAACTATGTATCTCCCCCTTTTATCATATATTACATGGGATGTTGTAATGATTGCCTGACTTGCGACATTGCTTTCAATGCGGTTATGTCTCTAAGTCGTGCCTCGACACGTGGGAGCTATAGCCGCATCGAGGGCATTACAGGTAGCACACAAAGTGTTCCTCTGGCAAACGGGAGTTGCATAATCTCATAGTCATAGGAACATGTATAAGTCATGAAGAAAGCAATAGCAACATACTAAACGATCGGGTGCTAATCTAATGGAATGGGTCATGTCAATCAGATCATTCAACTAACGATGTGATCCTGTTAATCAAATAACAACTTCTTTGTCTATGGTTAGGAAACATAACCATCTTTGATTAATGAGCTAGTCAAGTAGAGGCATACTAGTGACACTCTGTTTGTCTATGTATTCACACATGTATTATGTTTCCGGTTAATACAATTCTAGCATGTATAATAAACATTTATCATGATATAAGGAAATAAATAATAACTTTATTATTGCCTCTAGGGCATATTTCCTTCAGTCTCCCACTTGCACTAGAGTCAATAATCTAGATTACACAGTAATGATTCTAACACCCATGGAGTCTTGGTGATGATCATGTTTTGCTCGTGGAAGAGGCTTAGTCAATGGGTCTGCTACATTCAGATCCGTATGTATCTTGCAAATCTCTATGTCTCCCACCTGGACTAGATACCGGATGGAATTGAAGCATCTCTTGATGTGCTTGGTTCTCTTGTGAAATCTGGATTCCTTTGCCAAGGCAATTGCACCAGTATTGTCACAAAAGATTTTCATTGGACCCGATGCACTAGGTATGACACCTAGATCGGATATGAACTCCTTCATCCAGACTCCTTCATTTGCTGCTTCTGAAGCAGCTATGTACTCCGCTTCACATGTAGATCCCGCTACGACGCTTTGTTTAGAACTGCACCAACTGACAGCTCCACCGTTTAATGTAAACACGTATCCGGTTTGCGATTTAGAATCGTCCGGATCAGTGTCAAAGCTTGCATCAACGTAACCTTTTACGATGAGCTCTTTGTCACCTCCATATATGAGAAACATATCCTTAGTCCTTTTTAGGTATTTCAGGATGTTCTTGACCGCTGTCCAGTGATCCACTCCTGGATTACTTTGGTACCTCCCTGCTAGACTTATAGCAAGGCACACATCAGGTCTGGTACACAGCATTGCATACATGATAGAGCCTATGGCTGAAGCATAGGGAACATCTTTCATTTTCTCTCTATCTTCTGCAGTGGTCGGGCTTTGAGTCTTACTCAATTTCACACCTTGTAACACAGGCAAGAACCCTTTCTTTGCTTGATCCATTTTGAACTTTTTCAAAACTTTGTCAAGGTATGTGCTTTGTGAAAGTCCAATTAAGCGTCTTGATCTATCTCTATAGATCTTAATGCCTAATATGTAAGCAGCTTCACCGAGGTCTTTCATTGAAAAACTCTTATTCAAGTATCCCTTTATGCTATCCAGAAATTCTATATCATTTCCAATCAGTAATATGTCATCCACATATAATATCAGAAATGCTACAGAGCTCCCACTCACTTTCTTGTAAATACAGGCTTCTCCAAAAGTCTGTATAAAATCAAATGCTTTGATCACACTATCAAAGCGTTTATTCCAACTCCGAGAGGCTTGCACCAGTCCATAAATGGATCGCTGGAGCTTGCACACTTTGTTAGTTCCCTTTGGATCGACAAAACCTTCTGGTTGCATCATATACAACTCTTCTTCCAGAAATCCATTCAGGAATGAAGTTTTGACATCCATATGCCAAATTTCATAATCATAAAATGCGGCAATTGCTAACATGATTCGGACAGACTTAAGCATCGCTACGGGTGAGAAGGTCTCATTGTAGTCAATCCCTTGAACTTGCCGAAAACCTTTTGCGACAAGTTGAGCTTTGTAGACAGTAATATTACCGTCAGCGTCAGTCTTCTTCTTGAAGATCCATTTATTCTCAATTGCTTGCCGATCATCGGGAAAGTCAACCAAAGTCCATACTTTGTTCTCATACATGGATCCCATCTCAGATTTCATGGCTTCAAGCCATTTTTCAGAATCTGGGCTCACCATCGCTTCTTCATAGTTCGTAGGTTCATCATGATCTAGTAGCATGACTTCCAGAACAGGATTACCATACCACTCTGGTGCGGATCTCACTCTGGTTGATCTATGAGGTTCAGTAGTATCTTGATCTAAAGTTTCATGATCATCATCATTAGCTTCCTCACTAACTGGTGTAGCTGTCACTGAAACAGTTTTCTGTGATGTACTACTTTCCAATAAGGGAGCAGGTACAGTTACCTCGTCAAGTTCTACTTTCCTCCCACTCACTTCTTTCGAGAGAAACTCCTTCTCCAGAAAGTTTCCGAATTTAGCAACAAAAGTCTTACCTTCGGATCTGTGATAGAAGGTGTATCCAATAGTTTCCTTTGGATATCCTATGAAGACACATTTCTCTGATTTGGGTTCGAGCTTATCAGGTTGAAGCTTTTTCACATAAGCATCACAGCCCCAATCTTTCAGAAACGACAACTTTGGTTTCTTGCCAAACCACAGTTCATAAGGCGTCGTCTCAACGGATTTTGATGGTGCCCTATTTAACGTGAATGCGGCCGTCTCTAGAGCGTATCCCCAAAATGATAGCGGTAAATCAGTAAGAGACATCATAGATCGCACCATATCCAGTAAAGTACAATTACGATGTTCGGACACACCATTACGCTGTGGTGTTCCGGGTGGCGTGAGTTGCGAAACTATTCCGATTGCTTCAAATGTACACCAAACTCGTAACTCAAATATTCTCCTCCATGATCAGATCGTAGAAACTTTATTTTCTTGTTACGATGATTTTCAACTTCACTCTGAAATTCTTTGAACTTTTCAAATGTTTCAGACTTATGTTTCATTAAGTAGATATACCCATATCTTCTTAAGTCATCTATGAAGGTGAGAAAATAACGATATCCGCCACGAGAATCAATATTCATCGAACCACATACATCTGTATGTATGATTTCCAATAAGTCTGTTGCTCTCTCCATAGTACCGGAGAATGGTGTTTTAGTCATCTTGCCCATGAGGCACGGTTCGCCAGTACCAAGTGATTCATAATCAAGTGGTTCCAAAAGTCCATCAGTATGGAGTTTCTTCATGCGCTTTACACCGATATGACCTAAACAGCAGTGGCACAAATAAGTTACACCATCATTATTAACTCTGCATCTTTTGGCTTCAACATTATGAATATGTGTATCACTACTATCGAGATTCAATAAGAATAGACCACTCTTCAAGGGTGCATGACCATAAAAGATATTACTCATATAAATAGAACAACCATTATTCTCTGATTTAAATGAATAATCGTCTCGCATTAAACAAGATCCAGATATAATGTTCATGCTTAACGCTGGCACCAAATAACAATTATTTAGGTCTAATACTAATCCCGAAGGTAGATGTAGAGGTAGCGTGCCGACCGCGATCACATCAACTTTGGAACCGTTTCCCACGCGCATCGTCACCTCGTCCTTAGCCAATCTTTGCTTAATCCGTAGTCCCTGTTTCGAGTTGCAAATATTAGCAACAGCACTAGTATCAAATACCCAGGTGCTACTGCGAGCATTAGTAAGGTACACATCAATAACATGTATATCACATATACCTTTGTTCACCTTGCCATCCTTCTTATCCGCCAAATACTTGGGGCAGTTCCGCTTCCAGTGACCAGTCTGCTTGCAGTAGAAGCACTCAGTTTCAGGCTTAGGTCCAGACTTGGGTTTCTTCTCTTGAGCAGCAACTTGCTTGCCATTCTTCTTGAAGTTCCCCTTCTTCTTCCCTTTGCCCTTTTTCTTGATACTAGTGGTCTTGTTGACCATCAACACTTGATGCTCCTTTTTGATTTCTACCTCCGCAGCTTTCAGCATTGCGAAGAGCTCGGGAATAGTCTTATTCATCCCTTGCATATTATAGTTCATCATGAAGCTCTTGTAGCTTGGTGGCAGTGATTGGAGAATTCTGTCAATGACGCAATCATCTGGAAGATTAACTCCCAATTGAATCAAGTGATTATTATACCCAGACATTTTGAGTATATGCTCACTGACAGAACTGTTCTTCTCCATCTTGCAGCTATAGAACTTATTGGAGACTTCATATCTCTCAATCCGGGCATTTGCTTGAAATATTAACTTCAACTCCTGGAACATCTCATATGCTCCATGACATTCAAGACGTCGTTGAAGTCCCGATTCTAAGCCGTAAAGTATGGCACACTGAACTATCGAGTAGTCATCAGCTTTGCTCTGCCAGACGATCATAACATCTGCTGTTGCTCCAGCAGCAGGCCTGGCACCCAGCGGTGCTTCCAGGACGTAATTCTTCTGTGCAGCAATGAGGATAATCCTCAAGTTATGGACCCAGTCCGTGTAATTGCTACCATCATCTTTCAACTTTGCTTTCTCAAGGAACGCATTAAAATTCAACGGAACAATAGCACGAGCCATCTATCTACAATCAACATAAACAAGAAAGATACTATCAGGGACTAAGTTCATGATAAATTTAAGTTCAATTAATCATATTACTTAAGAACTCCCACTTAGATAGATATCCCTCTAATCTTCTAAGTGATCACGTGATCCAAATCAACTAAACCATGTCCGATCATCACGTGAGATGGAGTAGTTTCATTGGTGAACATCACTATGTTGATCATATCTACTATATGATTCACGCTCGACCTTTCGGTCTCCGTGTTCCGAGGCCATATCTGTATATGCTTGGCTCGTCAAGTATAACCTGAGTATTCCGCGTGTGCAACTGTTTTGCACCCGTTGTATTTGAACGTAGAGCCTATCACACCCGATCATCACGTGGTGTCTCAGCACGAAGAACTTTCGCAACGGTGCATACTCAGGGAGAACACTTCTTGATAATTAGTGAGAGATCATCTTATAATGCTACCGTCAATCAAAGCAAGATAAGATGCATAAAAAGATAAACATCACATGCAATCAATATAAGTGATATGATATGGCCATCATCATCTTGTGCTTGTGATCTCCATCTCCGAAGCACCGTCATGATCACCATCGTTACCGGCGCGACACCTTGATCTCCATCGTAGCATCGTTGTCGTCTCGCCAATCTTATGCTTCTACGACTATCGCTACCGTTTAGTGATAAAGTAAAGCATTACAGGGCGATTGCATTGCATACAATAAAGCGACAACCATATGGCTCTTGCCAGTTGCCGATAACTCAGTTACAAAACATGATCATCTCATACAATAAAATTTAGCATCATGTCTTGACCATATCACATCACAACATGCCCTGCAAAAACAAGTTAGACGTCCTCTACTTTGTTGTTGCAAGTTTTACGTGGCTGCTACGGGCTTAAGAAAGAACCAATCTATGACGCCCCGAGACCGATGTGCCAGGTGTCCTCCAGTTTTTCGCCGTCGTTGCCATGTCATTTTCTTGCGTGTTGCATCTTATCATGTCATCATGCCTTCATCTCATAAATTTTTTGCAACTCAACTAAATAAATTGCATGGATCTTCGGTCCATTCAAATCGAGGGAATTCACATGGTGATTCTCTTTATAACATATCCTCCCAATATTAGGGAGCTAAATAAAAATATTCCATTCTTTTGGAATTAACCAAAACACACTTGAAAAATCCCCACTCCCTTTCTACTTCAAGTTTGGTCCCCAAACTTTGCCAACATTTCTTTTCCCAATTATCGAGGCTCCTCCTAAATTCTCAACATTTTTGGACTCTTCTAAATCCTAGTCCTTGTTCAAACCTTTTAAATTAAATTCAAATGACTTTGAATTTAATTCTTGCAATCTTGCCCACTCCATTTTTCTTGGGTCAAGCTCATTTTTGTGAGTCCGGGAAAATTATCCGCATGCCCAAATTCTTGTCCACTCATTTCTTTCCTCTCCTTTTCTTTCTTTGCTTTTCTGTTTTTAGAAGAGTTTTGAAAAGAGAGGGAGTGGAGAGCCCAGCCGCCTTCCTCTTCGCTGGGCCGGCCTCCTAGGCCCACCAACCCTCCTGAAGCCCAGCCGCACCGATAACCAACCCTAGCTCTGTCCCTCGATCCCTCTCTTCCCCTTAAACCCTTCCTCCAGCGCCGCCATCTCCCTCGCTCATCCCGATCCCCATCTCACTCTCTCCCTCTTGATCCCGCGCGCCTCCCTCTGCAGCACCAGGCCGCGACCGCGCCTCCTCCTCGCCAAATCCTCGTCGCCCGAGTGCTCGAGGAGAGGAGCCCCTCGAGCACCCGCGCCCGCATCCGTCGTCCGCCGCCACCTGGCCCGTTCGCCCGCCTCCTCGCGCGACCACAGCGCCTCACCAGACCCGGGGAGCACCGCCGTCGCCTGCAGTCGCCGGCGCCCACAGCTCCTCGCCGGACCCGGTCCCGGTCCCCGCGCCCTCCTCCCTCTCCGTGCGGCTCCCTCCCCGCGCCTCTGCTTCGCGCCTCCCGAGCAGTGCCGGGATGCTCTTCCTCCTGCTGCGTCGAGGAGCGCCACCACCAGCTCTCCGCGCCGCGCCGTCCTTCCTCGCTGCCGGCATCCAGCCTCCCCGTGCTCGACCCCAGCCTTCTCTGCTTTGCCTTCTCGCCGGAGATTGCGTCCATGTCGTCTTCTTCACCTCCTGCCCGAGACCCACCTTCGGCCTCGCCATGGTTCGCATGTACCAGCTCCGTCCGACAAGGACGTCGCCCCGCTGCCTTTCCTGTCGTTGCCAAGACTAGTGAACACAGGGACACAAGACCGCCTCTATGGTTTCCTGTCGACAAGTACCTTCTTCAAGCCTGGCAAGTACCTGGACGCCCGATGCCTAGAACGCCTACCGTCGACCCCGTGGACGTCAAGTACCTCTACGAACCGTGTATGACTACCGCCGCCGAGGGCCGTCGAGTGAACAACAACCGTCGTTGTTGATCCGGCAAGATCTCAGAGATCGACTTCGTGGACCGACAAGTACCCCAACGTCATGTGTACAACAACCGTCGTCGAAGACCCGGATAGCAAAACGTCAAGTACCTGTGACCGAAGAACGCCATGTACCTCTCCGAAAAACGAACATGTACCACTACGTCCGAAGACCTCGAAACCGTCAAGTCCGACAATGATTGTGCACAGCTACCGACGACGTGCATGTTGCCAAGTACCCTATCCGGATCGTCATGTTCCACTACCGTCGCCGAGATCGCGAGAACCTCTACCGTCGACCCTAGAGCGTGCGAGAACGTCTACTTCCACTACCGCCGTCGCGAGAACAACTACTTCCTCTACGAACTCGAACCGCTCGAGAATGCTCCCTTGGAAGGTATAACCACCGAGACGACGCCCGTGAATCAAATGTTGTGTGATGTATGAGATGCTTGTGTTCGCACCGTGTCCGTTTTGTCACTCATTTTCCTTGCCACGGATACGTTGGAAACCCGGTATCCGGGATCACTCCCCGTACCTCTTTCACATTCCACACATCTCACATTTGTTTCTTGCACCGGCATCTCAACTAGTTGTCGGATCACCGGAATGTTGCCGTGGCACCATTTCCGTTGTAGTTGCCGTGGCACCCCTTTTGTTCCGCCATGACGACCAAATGCTTCATAATGCTCATGTCAACTCTTAATAAAAATTGCATAAAACTTGTTCATGTCATCCGCATCATGATAACAACAATTAAAATGTTTAAAATTGTTGTTGCACCAGATTGATAAATGCATGTGGGGATCTACCGGAATTATTGTTTGTTATTCCGGCCTCATTTAATCTTGCCTAATTAGATAGTTTTATTATGCTTCTCCTCTTGCCATGTTTAACAACATTTAATATTGTTGGGTACATAAACGAGACCGAACTAAATAATTGACGTGGTGATCCGTCAATATGCATCCCGTTGCATATTGAGCTCCACTTAATTTGTAGGATTGTTTGTGCACTTTGCCATGCCATGTATCATTAAACCGGACATGCATCATACTTGATTGTGCATCATGCCATGTTGATGTGCTGGTTGTTTACTATGTTGTTTGCTTCTTTCCGGTGTTGCTTCTTCGGGTTGGTTCCGATAACGTCGTGATTGTGAGGAACTGTTCATCTACGTCCGTTTATCTTCTTCATGGACTCGTTCTTCTTCCTTGCAGGATTTCAGGCAAGATGACCATACCCTCGAAATCACTTCTATCTTTGCTTGGTTAGTTGCTCGCTCTTTTGCTATGCCTATGCTGCGATACCTACCACTTGCTTATCATGCCTCCTACTTTGTTCAACCAAACCCCTAACCCACCTTGTGCTAGCAAACCATTGTTTGGCTATGTTACCGCTTTGCTCAGCCCCTCTTATAGCGTTGTTAGTTGCAGGTGAAGATTGAAGTTTGTTCCTTGTTGGAACATGGAGATGTTGTTTCTTGTTGGAACATGTTACTTGTTGGGATATCACTATATATCTTATTTAATTAATGCATCTATATACTTGGTAAAGGGTGGAAGGCTCGGCCTTATGCCTGGTGTTTTGTTCCACTCTTGCCGCCCTAGTTTCCGTCATATCGGTGTTATGTTCCCGGATTTTGCGTTCCTTACGCGGTTGGGCTATAATGGGAACCCCTTGACAGTTCGCCTTAAATAAAGCTCTTCCAGTAATGCCCAACATTGGTTTTACCATTTGCCACCTAGCCTTTTCTTTTCCCTTGGGAGTCGCGCTCCTAAGGGTCATCTTTATTTACCCCCCCCCCCCGGGCCAGTGCTCCTCTGAGTGTTGGTCCAACTTGTCAGCCGCCGGTGGCCACCAGGGGCAACTCTGGGCTAGCCTACCGGAAGTTTGGACGATCCGGTGTGCCCTGAGAAAGAGATATGTGCAGCTCCTATCGGGATTTGTCGGCACATTCGGGCGGTGTTGCTGGTTTAGTTTTACCCTGTCAAAATGTCTTGTTGTACCGGGATATCGAGTCTGATCGGAACGTCTCGGGTGGAGGTCTATTCCTTCGTTGACCGTGAGAGTTTGTCATGGGCTAAGTTGGGACACCCTGTAGGGATTTGAACTTTCGAAATCCGTGCCCGCGGTTATGGGCAGATGGGAATTTGTTAATGTCCGGTTGTAGATAACTTGAACCTTAACTTAATTAAAATGAATCAACCGCGTGTGTAACCATGATGGTCTCTTTCCGGCGGAGTCCGGGAAGTGAACACGGTTGTTGGAGTTATGCTTGGCGTAGGTTGCTATAGGATCACTTCTTGATCATACTTTTATCGACCGTGCTTTGCCTTCTCTTCTCGCTCTCATTTGCGTATGTTAGCCACCATATATGCTAGTCGCTTGCTGCAGCTCCCCCTCATACCTTTACCTTACCCATAAGCCTAAATAGTCTTGATCGCGAGGGTGCGAGATTGCTGAGTCCCCGTGGCTCACAGATACTTCCAAACCAGCTTGCAGGTGCCGATGAGTCCGTGCAGATGACGCAACCAAGCTCAGGAGGAGCTCGATGAAGATCTTGTCCTTTGTGTTGTTTCGTTCTAGTTGATCAGTAGTGGAGCCCAGTTAGGGTCGATCGGGGACCTTTGTCGCATTTGGGGTTCTTCTTTTATTTTGGCTTCGTAGTTGGGCCTTGAGTGTATTTGGATGATGTAATGCTTTATTCATGTAATTGTGTGAAATGGCGATTGTAAGCCAACTATGTATCTCTTTCCCTTATGATATTGCATGGGTTGTGTGAAGATTACCTCACTTGCGACATATGCCTTCAATGCGATTATGCCTCTAAGTCGTGCCTCGACACGTGGGAGATATAGTCGCATCGAGGGTGTTACAAGTTGGTAATCAGAGCCTTCCCCGACCTTAGGAGCCCCATTGCTTGATCGTTTTTAGCAGCCGAGTTGTGTCTAGAAAAATGTTTTGAGTCATTTAGGAATTATATATCAGAGAGTTTAGGAATTCTTTTTACTTCCCAATCTCCTCATCGCTCTGGTAAGGCATCCTGACGTAGAGTTTTGACTCTTCTCTTCTCAAATTTCACTAAAAAAAATTTAGGATCACGCGGGTATCTTGGAATCGCTCCGATGGTTTTATGATGAGAACATTGTCTTGGTGCCTCCTGTCAGGGGTTTTGTGGAAGTGTCCCGGGGAGTTGAGCTCCGAGGTGTTGTCGTCATAATTTTATCGTTGCAGTTCTGGAATACCTGAGTTTAGTACTCCGACATCGAAAATCTCTTTTATGCAGTTCGTTGGTGAGATAACCTCGACGCCACCCAGTACTGGGGCGGGAGTTCGGGAGTATCGCCATAACTTGTATAACGGATGCTTTTCGAAGGTTGAGGTAGATGATTTCCGAAGGTTTCTTGGTTATGTGTTGAAGGATGGATACAGCTGGATGTAGGATTTGCTATTTTGGGTGAGATATTATGCTTCCCCTGTATCCCCAACACCTGATTGCATAACGGAAAATTTTGGGAGTTTCATAGGTGGGAAGTCAAGTAGCGCTTAGGATATCTTTTCGACATATGTATGATATGAAATTGGGGTTCGACGTCTAGTGGTCCGCCTATTCACGGTCGGTTTTATAGTGGTCTCGTTGTGTCTTAAAGAGTCCTTGGCTATGCCGACTTGGGGACGCTTCGTATGTCATGTGCACTGCCTTGTACATGATGGTGCTGTACGATCGAGCCCGTGTAGGCCCCACCATGAAAACTTTGGACGAAATCTCTATCATATGATTGTTCTGGCTTATTTTGCAAGCCAATCCTTGTTTTGTTTTGAGTTGTGGTATTCGAGTTGCTTCGAAGTCAAGTGTTGATTCCATACCTTTTTGAAACGGTGTTCTCATACTTCGATGTGAATACTAATCCTTCTTGATCATCGAGATTGTGCTGTCAATGCTTTTTAACCGGTGTGCTTCTCTTCAAGTGGATCTGTTCATTTTTTAACATCCGCAAGATTCAATCTCAGTTTTCTCAACGGTGTTCATTTCTTCCGTCTCCAAGTTGCCTTTGTTTTTCCCACCCTCCCTCCCTTTGTTTTCTTCAAGGACTCAGATTTCTTAATCAAGTACCATCTTATTGGTGTGAAGTCTCTCCATTCTTTTCCTTCTTGTTCTTATTCGGTGATTCTCATGAAGATACTAATGGAGCTTCTAGTTCATCATTATTCTTTCTCTTTCTTCTCCGGGGGAACAAATTCAAGCTTTGTTGATCATACCCTTCTCTCTTTTCAAATGCCTTCTCATACCGATGCACCTCCTAATCATTCACCTCTCGATATTCAATTGTTCTGGAGTGCTGAAGATATCTCGAAGATTCGTGTATCCACTCTTCTTTCATTCAAGCTATTTCGAGGATGTTATATCATTCGAGCCTTTTTATTCAACTGGTGCATTCTCTCTTTTAAATCGTTCAACGGTGTTTCTTTGAGTGGGCCCTAACCCACAGGTCTTTTCCCAGGATCTTACCTGACTCTTCCTATTTTCCCGGAGCTATCCTAAAAATTTCCTTTCGAAGTTTGACGTAAGAATGAGTTATCATCAGTCAAATGTCTCTCTCCAATATCTTTCATTTCTTTTCATCGTTGGCTCAACCTTTCCATTCTTCATTCCGGAGTGTCTAAATAATTCATGGTGGTGTTTCTTGTCGTCATTCTCGGATTTTGAAGACCGAAGAAGATTTTCTCTCAATCTTGCTCCATTCTCTTCAAGATTCGTGATTCTAGCTTGTTGCCATTCTCTCATAATTGTTCGATTGTGAGATTTCTTTTCACCTACCCGGAGTAATTCAGGAGCCTTTTCAGTTTTGTTCATCCGGAGTCCATCAATTCTAATTTATTCATTCCAGCTTTCAGCTCTCGTTCTCCAAATCTTACTGGTGCATCATTCAATATTCTTTAATCAGCGCGTGATCTCTTTGTTTCAGTTGTATCTAAATTCGCTAAAGTACCTTCGTTCATTTGCTAATTCTAACCGGTGATGCACCCCTACTTCGATCATTTTTCAATTCTTACGGTGGTCCGTTCAAGAGTTCTCTTCCTTGGTCACCATATCAATTTATTCGTTGTTTCAACCCTTCCGGTAGTTCGCTCAATACCTTCTCAAGTTTGCGCTATATCTCTCTTAATCCTCTCTACGAGAATAAGTAGTGTGCCAAATCCATTGTTGGTCATCAATTTAAATTGGTGAAGGATAAGCATAATGCAATTCTTATTCTTGTTTCATCGAGTGAATCAATTCCGTATCCCGGAGGTTCATCAAAATTCTTGTTTCCTATTGTTCATCTTCTCTTTTTCCCGGAGTTCCAACCTTTTTCAACTATGTCATCACGGAGATCCATCTAAGTCATTACAAGGATTCACCTTGTGCTTTCAACTTCTCTTTCTTCTCGTTATTCTTTTGTTACCGGAGTTTTCTTCATGGAGGCTATACATGAGGGTTCATCAAGGATTTAATTTCTTCTCGAAGTGTTCATCAATATTCTGTTCAAGGGAGCTCAAGTGTTCTTCTTCTTGCTATCCGGAGTGCAATTCTTTCTTCCGTAATCATTGGAGGTGGTATTATGTCATTCTTGATAATTTGAGTTCATGTTTCATGGTTCACAAGTTGTCCAGAATGACATATTTTAAACCCATCATTTTCAATTCGTTCATGAGTTCCTTGGTAACCCATCAATCTCTTCATTGGAGTTAACTTGGGTTATATTTCACCTAAAGCCTTCCCTAAGGATTGTTGCTATCTATGGTGTTTATAAACGACCCTAGTCTTCATTTATCCTCCCGGTGAGATAAGTTTCTCGTCTTCTTGTTCATATCAATCCAATCTTGTTTTTCGTGAGTGGCAGGTTTTCACCTCATAATTTGAGGTATCCCATAAGACCATATCAGGATTATTCTTTTTGTTGTTGGTTTTTCCAACAACTCCGTTCTAGCATTTGTTGTTATCGTGCTCTCTCAAGATCTTGTTTCACTTCGTTCATTCCATTCCATTCTTACTTTTGTTCTGGAGGCATTGTGATGTTGCTCTCTTCAACCCATCTTCTTGTTTTGTCAGGATCATGTTCTTTTCTTGGTTTATCCATTTAACCGGACTGTTGTGTCCTGTGCTCAAGTCCTTTTTCATCCTATCAAGTCTTGCATCTCTTTTCTACCGGAGTGCTTTCAACTTCGTTCATCTTCGTTGTATTCTTTCATTCAAATTTGTTCAACCTTTTCAGGGTTCTTTGTTTTCACTCATTTGTCAAAGAAGCAATTTGTTTTACCTCTTCTCTTATCTCTTCCACTTTCCCTCTGGTGCCATTCTAGATCTCGGGACGAGATCCTCTCGTAGTGGTGGAGTGTTGTGACGCCCCGAGACCGATGTGCCAGGTGTCCTCCAGTTTTTCACCGTCGTTGCCATGTCATTAACCTGCGTGTTGCATCTTATCATGTCATCATGCCTTCATCTCATAAATCTTTTGCAACTCAACTAAATAAATTGCATGGATCTTCGGTCCATTTAAATCGAGGGAATTCACATGGTGATTCTATTTATAACATATCCTCCCAATATTAGGGAGCTAAATAAAAATATTCCATTCTTTTGGAATTAACCAAAACACACTTGAAAAATCCCCACTCCCTTTCTACTTCAAGTTTGGTCCCCAAACTTTGCCAACATTTCTTTTCCCATTTATCGAGGCTCCTCCTAAGTTCTCAACATTTTTGGACTCTTCTAAATCCTAGTCCTTGTTCAAACCTTTTAAATTAAATTCAAATGACTTTGAATTTAATTCTTGCAATCTTGCCCACTCCATTTTTCTTGGGTCAAGCTCATTTTTGTGAGTTCGGGAAAATTATCCGCATGCCCAAATTCTTGTCCACTCATTTCTTTTCTCTCCTTTTCTTTCTTTGCTTTTCTGTTTTTAGAAGAGTTTTGAAAAGAGAGGGAGTGGAGAGCCCAGCCGCCTCCCTCTTCGCTGGGTCGGCCTCCTAGGCCCACCAACCCTCCTGAAGCCCAGCCGCACTGATAACCAACCCTAGCTATGTCCCTCGATCCCTCTCTTACCCTCGAACCCTTCCTCCAGCGCCGCCATCTCCCTCGCTCATCCCGATCCCCATCTCACTCTCTCCCTCTCGATCCCGCGCGCCTCCCTCTGCAGCACCAGGCCACGACCGCGCCTCCTCCTCGCCAAATCCTCGTCGCCCGAGTGCTCGAGGAGAGGAGCCCCTCGAGCACCAGTGCCCGCATCTGTCGTCCGTCGCCGCCTGGCCCATTCGCCCACCTCCTCGCGCGACCACAGCGCCTCACCGGAACCGGGGAGCACCGCCGTCGCCTGCAGTCGCCGGCGCCCACAGCTCCTCGCCGGACCCGGTCCCGGTCCCCGCGCCCTCCTCCCTCTCCATGCGGCTCCCTCCCCGCGCCTCTGCTTCGCGCCTCCCGACCAGTGCCGGGATGCTCTTCCTCCCGCTGCATCCAGGAGCGCCACCACCAGCTCTCCGCGCCGCGCCGTCCTTCCTCGCTGCCGGCATCCAGCCTCCCCGTGCTCGACCCCAGCCTTCTCTGCTTTGCCTTCTCGCCGGAGATTGCGTCCATGTCGTCTTCTTCACCTCCTGCCCGAGACCCACCTTCGGCCTCGCCATGGTTTGCATGTACCAGCTCCGTCCGACAAGGACGTCGCCCCGCTGCCTTTCCTGTCGTTGCCAAGACTAGTGAACACAGGGACACAAGACCGCCTCTATGGTTTCCTGTCGACAAGTACCTTCTTCAAGCCTGGCAAGTACCTGGACGCCCGATGCCTAGAACGCCTACCGTCGACCCCGTGGACGTCAAGTACCTCTACGAACCGTGTACGACTACCGCCGCTGAGGGCCGTCGAGTGAACAACAACCGTCGTTGTGGATCCGGCAAGATCTCGGAGATCGACTTCGTGGACCGACAAGTACCCCAACGTCATGTGTACAACGACCATCGTCGAAGACCCGGATAGCAAAACGTCAAGTACCTGTGACCGAAGAACGCCATGTACCTCTCCGAAAAACGAACATGTACCACTACGTCCGAAGACCTCGAAACCGTCAAGTCCGACAACGATTGTGCACAGCTACCGACGATGTGCATGTCGCCAAGTACCCTATCCGGATCGTCATGTTCCACTACCGTCGCCGAGATCGCGAGAACCTCTACCATCGACCCTAGAGCGTGCGAGAACGTATACTTCCACTACCGCCGTCGCGAGAACAACTACTTCCTCTACGAACTCGAACCGCTCGAGAATGCTCCCTTGGAAGGTATAACCACCGAGACGACGCCCGTGAATCAAATGTTGTGTGATGTATGAGATGCTTGTGTTCGCACGGTGTCCGTTTTGTCATTCATTTTCCTTGCCACCGATACATGGGAAACCCGGTATCCGGGATCACTCCCCGTACCTCTTTCACATTCCACTCATCTCACATTTGTTTCTTGCACCGGCATCTCAACTAGTTGTCGGATCATCGGAATGTTGCCGTGGCACCATTTCCGTTGTAGTTGCCGTGGCACCCCTTTTGTTCCGCCATGATGACCAAATGCTTCATAATGCTCATGTCAACTCTTAATAAAAATTGCATAAAACTTGTTCATGTCATCTGCATCATGATAACAACAATTAAAATGTTTAAAATTGTTGTTGCACTAGATTGATAAATGCATGTGGGGATCTACCGGAATTATTGTTTGTTATTCCGGCCTCATTTAAACTTGCCTAATTAGATAGTTTTATTATGCTTCTCCTCTTGCCATGTTTAACAACATCTAATATTGTTGGGTACATAAACAAGATCGAACTAAATAATTGACGTGGTGTTCCGTCAATATGCATCCCGTTGCATATTGAGCTCCACTTAATTTGTAGGATTGTTTGTGCACTTTGCCATGCCATGTATCATTAAACCGGACATGCATCATACTTGATTGTGCATCATGCCATGTTGATGTGCTGGTTGCTTACTATGTTGTTTGCTTCTTTCCGGTGTTGCTTCTTCGGGTTGGTTCCGATAACGTCGTGATTGTGAGGAACCGTTCATCTACGTCCGTTTATCTTCTTCATGGACTCGTTCTTCTTCCTTGCGGGATTTCAGGCAAGATGACCATACCCTCGAAATCACTTCTATCTTTGCTTGCTTAGTTGCTCGCTCTTTTGCTATGCCTATGCTGCGATACCTACCACTTGCTTATCATGCCTCCTACTTTGTTCAACCAAGGCCCTAACCCACCTTGTCCTAGCAAACCATTGTTTGGCTATGTTACCGCTTTGCTCAGCCCCTCTTATAGTGTTGTTAGTTGCAGGTGAAGATTGAAGTTTGTTCCTTGTTGGAACATGGAGATATTGTTTCTTGTTGGAACATGTTACTTGTTGGGATATCACTATATATCTTATTTAATTAATGCATCTATATACTTGGTAAAGGGTGGAAGGCTCGGCCTTATGCCTGGTGTTTTGTTCCACTCTTGCCGCCCTAGTTTCCATCATATCGGTGTTATGTTCCCGGATTTTGTGTTCCTTACGCGGTTGGGCTATAATGGGAACCCCTTGACAGTTCGCCTTAAGTAAAGCTCTTCCAGCAATGCCCAACATTGGTTTTACCATTTGCCACCTAGCCTTTTCTTTTCCCTTGGGAGTCACGCTCCTAAGGGT
>NC_041392.1:485484771-485498436 GCF_002162155.2 Triticum dicoccoides | reverse complement strand
CGGGCCAATGCTCCTCTGAGTGTTGGTCCAACTTGTCAGCCGCCGGTGGCCACCAGGGGCAACTCTGGGCTGGCCTACCGGAAGTTTGGACGATCCGGTGTGCCCTGAGAAAGAGATATGTGCAGCTCCTATCGGGATTTGTCGGCACATTCGGGCGGTGTTGCTGGTTTAGTTTTACCCTGTCGAAATGTCTTGTTGTACCGGGATACCGAGTCTGATTGGAACGTCTCGGGTGGAGGTCTATTCCTTCGTTGACCGTGAGAGCTTGTCATGGGCTAAGTTGGGACACCCTGCAGGGATTTGAACTTTCGAAAGTCGTGCCCGCGGTTATGGGCAGATGGGAATTTGTTAATGTCCGGTTGTAGATAACTTGAACCTTAACTTAATTAAAATGAATCAACCGCGTGTGTAATCGTGATGGTCTCTTTCTGGCGGAGTCCGGGAAGTGAACACGGTTGTTGGAGTTATGCTTGGCGTAGGTTGCTATAGGATCACTTCTTGATCATACTTTTATCGACCGTGCTTTGCCTTCTCTTCTCGCTCTCATTTGCGTATGTTAGCCACCATATATGCTAGTCGCTTGCTGCAGCTCCCCCTCATACATTTACCTTACCCATAAGCTTAAATAGTCTTGATCGCGAGGGTGCGAGATTGCTGAGTCCCCATGGCTCACAGATACTTCCAAACCAGCTTGCAGGTGCCGATGAGTCCGTGCAGATGACGCAACCAAGCTCAAGAGGAGCTCGATGAAGATCTTGTCCTTTGTGTTGTTTCGTTCTAGTTGATCAGTAGTGGAGCCCAGTTGGGGTCGATCGGGGACCTTTGTTGCATTTGGGGTTCTTCTTTTATTTTGGCTCCGTAGTCGGGCCTTGAGTGTATTTGGATGATGTAATGCTTTATTCATGTAATTGTGTGAAGTGGCGATTGTAAGCCAACTATGTATCTCTTTCCCTTATGATATTACATGGGTTGTGTGAAGATTACCTCACTTGCGACATATGCCTTCAATGCGATTATGCCTCTAAGTCGTGCCTCGACACGTGGGAGATATAGTCGCATCGAGGGTGTTACACAATCTTACCTACGCATCAAAACCACAACGATAGTTTGTCAAGTTGGTTCTCTTTTAACCTTCGCAAGGACCGGGCGTAGCCACGCTCGGTTCAACTAAAGTTGGAGAAACTGTCGCCCGCAAGCCACCTCTGTGCAAAGCACGTCGGGAGAACCGGTCTCGCATAAGTGTACGCGTAATGTCGGTCCGGGTCGCTTCGTCCAACAATACCGCCGAACCAAAGTATGACATGCTGGTAAGCAGTATGACTTATATCGCCCACAACTCACTTGTGTTCTACTCGTGCATATAACATCAACACATAAAACCTGGCTTTGATGCCACTGTTGGGGAACGTAGTAATTTCAAAAATTTCCTACGCACACACAAGATCATGGTGATGCATAGCAACGAGAGGGGAGAGTATGATCTACGAACCCTTGTAGATCGCAACGGAAGCGTTGACACAACGTAGAGGAAGTAGTTGTACGTCTTCCCGATCCGACCGATCCAAGCACCGTTACTCCGGCACCTCCGAGTTCTTAGCACACGTACAGCTCGATGACGCTCCCCGGGCTCCGATCCAGCAAAGCTTCGGGGATGAGTTCCGTCAGCACAACGGCGTGGTGACGATGATGATGTTCTACCGACGCAGGGCTTCGCCTAAGCACTACAACGATATGACCGGGGTGGAATATGGTGGAAGGGGGCACCGCACACGGCTAAGGAATGATCATGAAGATCAACTTGTGTGTCCTAGGGTGTCCCCTTGCCTCCGTATATAAAGGATCCAAGGGGGGGTGCGACCGACCCTAGAGGAGGCGCGCAGGAGGAGTCCTACTCCTACCAGGAGTAGGACTCCCCTCCCTTTCCTTGTCCAAGTAGGAGAGAGGGAAGGAGAGAAGGAAAGGGGGGGCGCCGCCCCTCCCTCCTTGTCCAATTCGGACTAGGGGGAGAGGGGGCGCGCGGCCTGCCCTCGCAGCCCCTTTCTCTTCTCCACTTTAGGCCCATGAGGCCCATTAACCCCCGGGGGGTTCCGGTAACCCCCCGGTGCTCCGGTTTTATCCGAAACTTCCCCGGAACGCTTCCGGTGTCCGAATATAGTCGTCCAATATATCAATCTTTATGTCTCGACCATTTCGAGACTCCTCGTCATGTCCATGATCACATCCAGGACTCCGAACTAACTTCGGTACATCAAAATGCATAAACTCATAATAACTGTCATCATAACTTTAAGCGTGCGGACCCTACGGTTCGAGAACAATGTAGACATGACCGAGACACGTTTCCGGTCAATAACCAATAGCAGGACCTGGATTCCCATATTGGCTCCTACATATTCTACGAAGATCTTTATCGGTCAGACCACATAACAACATACGTTGTTCCCTTTGTCATCGGTATGTTACTTGCCCGAGATTCGATCGTCGGTATCCAATACCTAGTTCAATCTCGTTACCGGCAAGTCTCTTTACTCGTTCCGTAATACATCATCTCACAACTAACACATTAGTTGTAATGCTTGCAAGGCTTATGTGATGTGCATTACCGAGAGGGCCCAGAGATACCTCTCCGACAATCGGAGTGACAAATCCTAATCTCGAAATACGCCAACCCAACATGTACCTTTGGAGACACCTGTAGAGCTCCTTTATAATCACCCAGTTATGTTGTGACGTTTGGTAGCACACAAAGTGTTCCTCTGGCAAACGGGAGTTGCATAATCTCATAGTCATAGGAACATGTATAAGTCATGAAGAAAGCAATAGCAACATACTAAACGATCGGGTGCTAAGCTAATGGAATGGGTCATGTCAATCAGATCATTCAACTAATGATGTGATCCCGTTAATCAAATAACAACTTCTTTGTCTATGGTTAGGAAACATAACCATCTTTGATTAACGAGCTAGTCAAGTAGAGGCATACTAGTGACACTCTGTTTGTCTATGTATTCACACATGTATTATGTTTCCAGTTAATACAATTCTAGCATGAATAATAAACATTTATCATGATATAAGGAAATAAATAATAACTTTATTATTGCCTCTAGGGCATATTTCCTTCATGCACCGCCTGTCCTCTGCAAGGGGAATCCTTGAAGGAAGTAGCCCCGTAGGTGAGTGTATGGATCCGAACTCCGATGGAGTCGGTCGTAAGTGTTTCTCCTTTGCGCTACCTTCTTTTAAGAAGTATTGAAAAAAGGAAAATATATAAAAACGTTACCCAAATGTTTGCAGACTTATCCGTATTGTGCTTCCGCCGCTGCCCATGGTATCTTAAGTGCGTAGTTATGTATACGCGGTATAGCTTCATCGTGTATATGAAATGGGTGGCGGAAGCCGAACTGCTATTTATGTTCCGGATTTGATCGATCTTCGGGGGGAAGTTGCATCTGGCCCTCTGCATTTGGCCGTTGAACCATTCCGTTGTCCCTATTGCCTTGCGGCCCCCTTCCCTTGTGTTCGGTGTTGAGCTTCCCGGCCTGCTTGAGGACCCAACAGCTTCTGTTGGTATGATTGGCTGACTTATTGGGGTGGCCGTGTATCTGGCAGGGTCGGTCTAGTATCTTGTCTAGGTTGGATGGTCCGTCTCTGTTCGCCTTGAATGGCATTTTCCGTTGACCAGGCTTGGGATTGCTGAATCCAGCGTTAACCGCTGTGTCGCGTGATCTATCGTTATCATTGCGATTGTTGTATTTGCTTCATCGTGGCTTGCCATTGCTGTCTTGGATTTTGGAAGTGCCCGAGTTGCTGGCGCTATTGCTTCTACGAGTGATCCAGCTATCTTCTCCCGCGCCAAAGTGGGTCATTAGAGCATTAAGGGCTGTCATGGATCTAGGTCCTTCTTCACCGACGTGGCGTGCAAGCCATTCATCCCGGACGCTATGTTTGAAGGCCGCAAGGGCTTCCGCGTCCGGACAGTCAATGATTTGGTTCTTTTTAACTAAGAACCTAGTACAGAGCTTCCTTGCTGACTCTCCAGGCTGCTGGACAATATTACTTAGGTCATCAGCGTCCGGTGGCCGGGCATATGTTCCTTGGAAGTTGTTGCGAAAGGCGTCCTCCAAGTCCTCCCAGCTGCCAATAGAATTTTCTGATAGACTGTTTAACCAGTACCGAGCTGGTCTTTTGAGTTTTAGTGGTAGGTATTTGATGGCGTGAAGGTCATCTCCGTGGGCCATGTGGATATGGAGGAGGAAGTCCTCAATCCATACCGCGGGATCCGTTGTTCCATCGTATGATTCGATATTCAGGGGTTTGAACCCGTCTGGGAATTCATGCTCCATTACTTCATTTATGAAGCACAGAGGGTGTGCGGTGCCTCTATGTTGGGCCACGCTGCGGCGTACCTCTGACGGAGTCCATTTGCGGTTTTCAGCCCGGGCGTGGCTAGGTTTGTCACGTCCGAATAGGTGGCCGTCGTCGCGTGTCGAGGTGTGGCCTTGTGATCCGTAGATCGCTCTTGGGTATCCTGTTTTACTACCCCAGCCCTGTTGACGGTTGTATGTACAACCTTGAGCTGTTTTGTTCTTGCCTTTATGGCGAGGTGGGGCGGTTTGTAGTTCGGCTTGAATTGCCGCTTTAACCGGACCAAGTTGTGGTCGACCTGCCGCATTGTGCGATGATCGTACGAGCTCGAACACCTTATCGTCGCCCTGGGGTAGTGATCTATGCTTCGGGTAGCTTTTGGCTGGGCTACCAAGGCCTTTTTTTGGCGGCTAGGACTTCGGTCCATCTATTATTAAGCAGATCTCGGTCAGCTTGAAGCTGCTGCTGCTTCTTCTTCAGGCTCCTTGCAGTGGTTATTAGTTGGTGCTTTAAGCGCTCCTGCTCGCGAGGTTCCTCAGGCACAATGAAATCTTCAGCGCCGAGGCTCACCTCATCCTCAGAGAGCGAAGGTAATTGTCATCCTTCGAATCTTTGTGCGTGGCCTATTTACCGGGGCTATCCTGCCCGTCGTCCCGTTCATCATTAATTGTATCAACAGGGTCTTCCTTGTCTTCGGCGCCATTGTCCATGCCGCCAATATCCTCGGAGTCGTAATCAAGTGTTTCGGATGAATCCTCGACAGTTGCTATGAAGTGGGTGGCGGGTGGGAAGCAAAATTCTCCATCGTCAGCCCCTAGCTTGAGCCGGATATAGGTCAGCTGAGAGTCCTCCGCCAAGGACATGTTTTTAATGAGTTTAGCACGTCGCCCAAAGGCGAGTGCTGGAAGATGTCTGCGGCGCTGAATTCGAAGATCGATAAATGATCAAGCTCGGCGTCCGCGGGTTCGCGTGGTTCGGAACCTACAGCCGGAGATGAGTCCGGCATTTCGGTGGCATAGGCTGAAGGAAATATGCCCTAGAGGCAATAATAAAGTTATTATTTATTTCCTTATATCATGATAAATGTTTATTATTCATGCTAGAATTGTATTAACCGGAAACATAATACATGTGTGAATACATAGACAAACTTAGTGTCTCTAGTATGCCTCTACTTGACTAGCTCGTTAATCAAAGATGGTTATGTTTCCTGACCATGAACAAAGTGTTGTTATTTGATTAACAAGGTCACATCATTAGTTGAATGATCTGATTGACATGACCCATTCCATTAGCTTAGCACCCGATCGTTTAGTATGTTGCTATTGCTTTCTTCATGACTTATACATGTTCCTATAACTATGAGATTATGCAACTCCCGTTTGCCGGAGGAACACTTTGGGTACTACCAAACGTCACAACGTAACTGGGTGATTATAAAGGAGTACTACAGGTGTCTCCAAAGGTACATGTTGGGTTGGCGTATTTCGAGATTAGGATTTGTCACTCCGATTGTCGGAGAGGTATCTCTGGGCCCTCTCGGTGATGCACATCACATAAGCCTTGCAAGCATTACAACTAATATATTAGTTGTGAGATGATGTATTACGGAACGAGTAAAGAGACTTGCCGGTAACGAGATTGAACTAGGTATTGGATACCAACGATCGAATCTCGGGCAAGTAACATACCGATGACAAAGGGAACAACGTATGTTGTTATGCGGTCTGACCGATAAAGATCTTCGTAGAATATGTAGGAGCCAATATGGGCATCCAGGTCCCGCTATTGGTTATTGACCGGAGACATGTCTCGGTCATGTCTACATTGTTCTCGAACCCGTAGGGTCCGCACGCTTAAGGTAACGATGACAGTTATATTATGAGTTTATGCATTTTGATGTACCGAAGGTTTTTCGGAGTCCCGGATGTGATCACGGACATGATGAGGAGTCTCCAAATGGTCGAGACGTAAAGATTGATATATTGGAAGCCTATGTTTGGATATCGGAAGTGTTCCGGGTGAAATCGGGATTTTACCAGAGTACCGGGAGGTTACCGGAACCCCCCGGGAGCTATATGGGCCTTAGTGGGCTTTAGTGGAAAGGAGAAAGGGGCAGCCCAAGGTGGCTGTGCGCCTCCCCCCTTCCCCTAGTCCTATTAGGACTAGGAGAGGTGGTCGGCCCCCTCTCTCTCTCTTTCCCCCCTCAAGGAATCCTATTCCAACTAGGATTGGGGGGGGGGGGGGAATCCTACTCCCAGAGGGAGTAGGACTCTCCTGGCGCGCCCTCCCTTGGCCGGCCAGCCTCCCCCCTCTAGTCCTTTATATACAGAGGCAGGGCACCCCAAAGAACACACAAGTTGATCCACGTGATCTATTCCTTAGCCGTGTGCGGTGCCCCCAGCCACCATAGTTCTCGATAATACTGTAGCGGAGTTTAGGCGAAGCCCTGCTGTTGTAGTACATCAAGATCATCACCACGCCGTCGTGCTGACGGAACTCTTCCCCGACACTTTGCTGGATCGGAGTCCGGGGATTGTCATCGAGCTGAACGTGTGCTCGAACTCGGAGGTGCCGTAGTTTCGGTACTTGATCGGTTGGATCGTGAAGACGTACGACTACTTCCTCTACGTTGTGTCATTGCTTCCACAGTCGGTCTGCGTGGGTACGTAGACAACACTCTCCCCTCTCGTTGCTATGCATCACATGATCTTGCGTGTGCGTAGGAAATTTTTTGAAATTACTACGAAACCCAACAGTGGTATCAGAGCCTAGGTTATTTATGTTAATGTTATATGCACGAGTAGAACACAAGTGAGTTGTGGGCGATATAAGTCATACTGCCTACCAGCATGTCATACTTTGGTTCGGCGGCATTGTTGGACGAGACGACCCGGACCAACATTACGCGTACGCTTATGCGAGACCGGTTCCCCCGACGTGCTTTGCACATAGGTGGCTTGCGGGCGACTGTCTCTCCAACTTTAGTTGAACCAAGTATGGCTATGCCCGGTCCTTGCGAAGGTTAAAACGGAGTCTATTTGACAAACTATCGTTGTGGTTTTGATGCGTAGGTGAGATTGGTTCTTGCTTAAGCCCGTAGTAGCCACGTAAAACTTGCAACAACAAAGTAGAGGACGTCTAACTTGTTTTTGCAGGGCATGTTGTGATGTGATATGGTCAAGGCATGATGCTGAATTTTATTGTATGAGATGATCATGTTTTGTAACCGAGTTATCGGCAACTGGCAGGAGCCATATGGTTGTCGCTTTATTGTATGCAATGCAATCGCGATGTAATGCTTTACTTTATTACTAAACGGTAGTGATAGTCGTGGAAGCATAAGATTGGCGAGACGACAACGATGCTATGATGGAGATCAAGCTGTCGCGCCGGTGACGATGGTGATCATGACGGTGCTTCGGAGATGGAGATCACAAGCACAAGATGATGATGGCCATATCATATGACTTATATTGATTGCATGTGATGTTTATCTTTTTATGCATCTTATCTTGCTTTGATTGACGGTAGCATTATAAGATGATCTCTCACTAAATTATCAAGAAGTGTTCTCCCTGAGTATGCACCGTTGCCAAAGTTCGTTGTGCCCAGACACCACGTGATGATCGGGTGTGATAAGCTCTACGTCCATCTACAACGGGTGCAAGACAGTTTTGCACACGCAGAATACTCAGGTTAAACTTGACGAGCCTAGCATATGCAGATATGGCCTCGGGACACGGAGACCGAAAGGTCGAGCGTGAATCATATAGTAGATATGATCAACATAACGATGTTCACCATTGAAAACTACTCCATCTCACGTGATGATCGGTTATGGTTTAGTTGATTTGGATCATGTGATCACTTAGAGGATTAGAGGGATGTCTATCTAAGTGGGAGTTCTTAAGTAATTTGATTAATTGAACTTAAACTTATCATGAACTTAGTACCTGATAGTATCTTGCTTGTTTATGTTGATTGTAGATAGATGGCTCGTGCTGTTGTTCCGTTGAATTTTAATGCGTTCCTTGAGAAAGCAAAGTTGAAAGATGATGATAGCAATTATACGAACTGGGTCCGTAACTTGAGGATTATCCTCATTGCTGCTCAGAAGAATTACATCCTGGAAGCACCGCTAGGTGCCAGGCCTGCTGCTGGAGCAACACCAGATGTTATGAACGTCTGGCAGAGCAAAGCTGATGACTACTCGATAGTTCAGTGTGCCATGCTTTACGGCTTAGAATCAGGACTTCAACGACGTTTTGAACGTCATGGAGCATATGAGATGTTCCAGGAGTTGAAGTTAATATTTCAAGCAAATGCCCGGATTGAGAGATATGAAGTCTCCAATAAGTTCTATAGCTGCAAGATGGAGGAGAACAGTTCTGTCAGTGAGCATATACTCAAAATGTTTGGGTATAATAATCACTTGATTCAATTGGGAGTTAATCTTCCTGATGATTGCGTCATAGACAGAATTCTCCAATCACTGCCACCAAGCTACAAGAGCTTCGTGATGAACTATAATATGCAAGGGATGAACAAAACTATTCCCGAGCTCTTCGCAATGCTGAAAGCTGCGGAGGTAGAAATCAAAAAGGAGCATCAAGTGTTGATGGTTAACAAGACCACTAGTTTCAAGAAAAAGGGCAAAGGGAAGAAGAAGGGGAACTTCAAGATGAACAGCAAGCAAGTTGCTGCTCAGGAGAAGAAACCCAAGTCTGGACCTAAGCCTAAAACTGAGTGCTTATACTGCAAGCAGACTGGTCACTGGAAGCGGAACTGCCCCAAGTATTTGGCGGGTAAGAAGGATGGCAAGGTGAACAAAGGTATATGTGATATACATGTTATTGATGTGTACCTTACTAGAGCTCGCAGTAGCACCTGGGTATTTGATACTGGTTCTGTTGCTAATATTTGCAACTCGGAACAGGGACTACGGATTAAGCGAACACTGGCAAAGGACGAGGTGACGATGCACGTGGGAAACGGTTCCAAAGTCGATGTGATCGCGGTCGGCACGCTACCTCTACATCTACCTTCGGGATTAGTATTAGACCTAAATAATTGTTATTTGGTGCCAGCGTTGAGCATGAACATTATATCTGGATCTTGTTTAATGCGAGACGGTTATTCATTTAAATCGGAGAATAATGGTTGTTCTATTTATATGAGTAATATCTTTTATGGTCATGCACCCTTGAAGAGTGGTCTATTCTTATTGAATCTCGATAGTAGTAGTACACATATTCATAATGTTGAAACCAAAAAAAATGGAGAGTTAATAATGAAAGTGCAACTTATTTGTGGCACTGTCGTTTAGGTCATATCGGTGTAAAGCGCATGAAGAAACTCCATACTAATGGACTTTTGGAACCACTTGATTATGAATCACTTGGTACTTGCGAACCGTGCCTCATGGGCAAGATGACTAAAACACCGTTCTCCGGTACTATGGAGAGAGCAACAGATTTGTTGGAAATCATACATACCGATGTATGTGGTCCGATGAACATTGAGGCTCGGGGCGGATATCGCTATTTTCTCACCTTCACAGATGATTTAAGCAGATATGGGTATATCTACTTAATGAAACATAAGTCTGAAACATTTGAAAAGTTCAAAGAATTTCAGAGTGAAGTTGAAAATCATCGTAACAAGAAAATAAAGTTTCTACGATCTGATCGTGGAGGAGAATATTTGAGTTACGAGTTTGGTGTACATTTGAAAAACTGTGGAATAGTTTCGCAACTCGCGCCACCCGGAACACCACAGCATAATGGTGTGTCCGAACGTCGTAATCGTACTTTACTAGATATGGTGCGATCTATGATGTCTCTTACAGATTTACCACTATCGTTTTGGGGTTATGCTTTAGAGACGGCCGCATTCACGTTAAATAGGGCACCATCAAAATCCGTTGATACGACACCTTATGAAGTATGGTTTGGCAAGAAACCAAAGTTGTCGTTTCTTAAAGTTTGGGGCTGCGATGCTTATTTGAAAAAGCTTCAACCTGATAAGCTCGAACCCAAATCGGAGAAATGTGTCTTCATAGGATACCCAAAGGAGACTGTTGGGTACACCTTCTATCACAGATCCGAAGGCAAGACATTTGTTGCTAAAAATGGATCCTTTCTAGAGAAGGAGTTTCTCTCGAAAGAAGTGAGTGGGAGGAAAGTAGAACTTGACGAGGTAACTGTACCTGCTCCCTTACTGGAAAGTAGTACATCACAAAAAACTGTTTCAGTGACACCTACACCAGTTAGTGAGGAAGCTAATGATAATGATCATGAAACTTCAGATCAAGATACTACTGAACCTCGTAGATCAACCAGAGTAAGATCCGCACCAGAGTGGTACGGTAATCCTGTTCTGGAAGTCATGCTACTAGATCATGATGAACCTACGAACTATGAAGAAGCGATGGTGAGCCCAGATTCCGCAAAGTGGCTTGAAGCCATGAAATCTGAGATGGGATCCATGTATGAGAACAAAGTATGGACTTTGGTTGACTAGCCCGATGATCGGCAAGCAATTGAGAATAAATGGATCTTCAAGAAGAAGACTGACGCTGATGGTAATGTTACTATCTACAAAGCTCGACTTGTCGCGAAAGGTTTTCGACAAGTTCAAGGGGTTGACTACGATGAGACTTTCTCACCTGTGGCGATGCTTAAGTCTGTCCGAATCATGTTAGCGATTGCCGCATTTTATGATTATGAAATTTGGCAGATGGATGTCAAAACTGCATTCCTGAATGGATTTCTGGAAGAAGAGTTGTATATGATGCAACCGGAAGGTTTTGTCGATCCAAAGGGAGATAACAAAGTGTGCAAGCTCCAGCGATCCATTTATGGACTGGTGCAAGCATCTCAGAGTTGGAATAAACGCTTTGATAGTATGATCAAAGCATTTGGTTTTATACAGACTTTCGGAGAAGCCTGTATTTACAAGAAAGTGAGTGGGAGCTCTGTAGCATTTCTGATACTATATGTGGATGACATATTACTAATTGGAAATGATATAGGATTTCTGGATAGCATAAAGGGATACTTGAATAAGAGTTTTTCAATGAAAGACCTCGGTGAAGCTGCTTACATATTAGGCATTAAGATCTATAGAGATAGATCAAGACGCTTAATTGGACTTTCACAAAGCACATACCTTGACAAAGTTTTGAAGAAGTTCAAAATGGATCAAGCAAAGAAAGGGTTCTTGCCTGTGTTACAAGGTGTGAAGTTGAGTAAGACTCAATGCCCGACCACTGCAGAAGATAGAGAGAAAATGAAAGATGTTCCCTATGCTTCAGCCATAGGCTCTATCATGTATGCAATGCTGTGTACCAGACCTGATGTGTGCCTTGCTATAAGTTTAGCAGGGAGGTACCAAAGTAATCCAGGAGTGGATCACTGGACAGCGGTCAAGAACATCCTGAAATACCTGAAAAGGACTAAGGATATGTTTCTCGTATATGGAGGTGACAAAGAGCTCACCGTAAAAGGTTACGTTGATGCAAGCTTTGACACTGATCCGGACGATTCTAAATCGCAAACCGGATACGTGTTTACATTAAACGGTGGAGCTGTCAGTTGGTGCAGTTCTAAACAAAGCGTCGTACCGGGATCTACATGTGAAGCGGAGTACATAGCTGCTTCGGAAGCAGCGAACGAAGGAGTCTGGATGAAGGAGTTCATATCTGATCTAGGTGTCATACCTAGTGCATCGGGTCCAATGAAAATCCTTTGTGACAATACTGGTGCAATTGCCTTGGCAAAGGAATCCAGATTTCACAAAAGGACCAAGCACATCAAGAGACGCTTCAACTCCATCTGGAATCTAGTCCAGGTGGGAGACATAGAGATTTGCAAGATACATACGGATCTGAATGTTGCAGACCCTTGACTAAGCCTCTTCCACGAGCAAAACATGATCAGCACCAAGGCTCCATGGGTGTTAGAATCATTACAGTGTAATCTAGATTATTGACTCTAGTGCAAGTGGGAGACTGAAGGAAATATGCCCTAGAGGCAATAATAAAGTTATTATTTATTTCCTTATATCATGATAAATGTTTATTATTCATGCTAGAATTGTATTAACCGGAAACATAATACATGTGTGAATACATAGACAAACTTAGTGTCACTAGTATGCCTCTACTTGACTAGCTCGTTAATCAAAGATGGTTATGTTTCCTGACCATGAACAAAGTGTTGTTATTTGATTAACAAGGTCACATCATTAGTTGAATGATCTGATTGACATGACCCATTCCATTAGCTTAGCACCCGATCGTTTAGTATGTTGCTATTGCTTTCTTCATGACTTATACATGTTCCTATAACTATGAGATTATGCAACTCCCGTTTGCCGGAGGAACACTTTGGGTACTACCAAACGTCACAACGTAACTGGGTGATTATAAAGGAGTACTACAGGTGTCTCCAAAGGTGCATGTTGGGTTGGCGTATTTCGAGATTAGGATTTGTCACTCCGATTGTCGGAGAGGTATCTCTGGGCCCACTCGGTGATGCACATCACATAAGCCTTGCAAGCATTACAACTAATATATTAGTTGTGAGATGATGTATTACGGAACGAGTAAAGAGACTTGCCGGTAACGAGATTGAACTAGGTATTGGATACCGACGATCGAATCTCGGGCAAGTAACATATCGATGACAAAGGGAACAACGTATGTTGTTATGCGGTCTGACCGATAAAGATCTTCGTAGAATATGTAGGAGCCAATATGGGCATCCAGGTCCCGCTATTGGTTATTGACCGAAGACGTGTCTCGGTCATGTCTACATTGTTCTCGAACCCGTAGGGTCCGCATGCTTAAGGTAACGATGACAGTTATATTATGAGTTTATGCATTTTGATGTACCGAAGGTTGTTCGGAGTCCCGGATGTGATCACGGACATGACGAAGAGTCTCGAAGTGGTCGAGACGTAAATATTGATATATTTTAAGCCTATGTTTGGATATCGGAAGTGTTCCGGGTGAAATCGGGATTTTACCGGAGTACCGGGAGGTTACCGGAACCCCCCGGGAGCTATATGGGCCTTAGTGGGCTTTAGTGGAAAGGAGAAAGGGGCAGCCCAAGGTGGCTGTGCGCCTCCCCCCCTTCCCCTAGTCCTATTAGGACTAGGAGAGGTGGCCGGCCCCCTCTCTCTCTTTCCCCCCTCAAGGAATCCTATTCCAACTAGGATTGGGGGGGGGGAATCCTACTCCCAGAGGGAGTAGGACTCTCCTGGCGCGCCCTCCCTTGGCCGGCCAGCCTC
>NC_041392.1:485467900-485484326 GCF_002162155.2 Triticum dicoccoides | reverse complement strand
TATATACAGAGGCAGGGCACCCCAAAGAACACACAAGTTGATCCACGTGATCTATTCCTTAGCCGTGTGTGGCGCCCCCAGCCACCATAGTCCTCGATAATACTGTAGCGGAGTTTAGGCGAAGCCCTGCTGCTGTAGTACATCAAGATCGTCACCACGCCGTCATGCTGATGGAACTCTTCCCCGACACTTTGCTGGATCGGAGTCCGGGGATTGTCATCGAGCTGAACGTGTGCTCGAACTCGGAGGTGTCGTAGTTTCGGTACTTGATCGGTTGGATCGTGAAGACGTACGACTACTTCCTCTATGTTGTGTCGTCGCTTCCGCAGTCGGTCTGCATGGGTACATAGACAACACTCTCCCCTCTCGTTGCTATGCATCACATGATCTTGCGTGTGCGTAGGAAAATTTTTGAAATTACTACGAAACCCAACATAGGCATCGAGTGAGACCAGGTCCATGTGCGGCTCCAACGTCGCGGAATCTGCGGCCTCCGTAGTGGGGTTAATCCTCCCGTCTTTGGATGGTGCAGCCTGCTCCGGCTCTAGAGCCGGAGCAGTTATAGGAGCGATCTCTTGGATGCGGCCCGATGACAGATTTAGGTCATGATTGTCGGGGTGATCAGGAGCGGCTACTGTGGTATCGAATCCGGCGAAGATCAAGTCTCCACGGATGTGCGCGACGTAGTTCAAGCTCCCGAATCTGACCTGGTGGCCAGGGGCATAGCTTTCGATCTGCTCCGGATGGCCAAACGAGTTGGCCCGCAGTGCAAAGCCACCGAACACGAAGATCTGTCCGGGGAGGAAGGTTTCTCCACAAACAGCGTCATTATTGACGATTGAAGGGGCCATCAAACCTTTCAGGGACAGCACAACGGAGCTCTGAATGAAAGCAATAATGTCGGTGTCAAAATCGACGGATCTCGGGTAGGGGGTCCCGAACTATGTGTCTAAGGTTGATGGTAACAGGAGACAGGGGACACGATGTTTTACCCAGGTTCGAGCCCTCTTAATGGAGGTAATACCCTACGTCCTGCTTAATTGATATTGATGAATATGAGTGTTACAAGAGTTGATCTACCACGAGATCGTAATGGCTAAACCCTAGAAGTCTAGCCTATATGACTACGGTATTGAGTATCCCCTATCCGAACTAAGTCCTCTGGCTTATATAGACATCAGGGGGATCTAGGGTTACATAGAGTTGGTTACATAATATGGAATCTTCATAGTTGTTCGCCAAGCTTGCCTTCCATGCCAAGGAGAGTCCTATCCGGACATGGCTATAGTCTTCGGTCTTCATATCTTCACAGCCCATCAGTCCGACCCATAGATAACAAGCCGGACGCCCGAGGACCCCTTAGTTCAGGACTCCCTCAAGAAGTTCATATGAGGTCTTAAGAATTTGTGAAGATATACCATGTTGATGATGTGGCACGCAGTATCAATTGCCTCAGGCCAGAAGCGAGGAGGCGTCTTGTATTCATCAAGCATAGTGTGAGCCATCTCAACAAGAGTCCTGTTCTTGCGCTCCATGACGCCATTCTGCTGGGGAGTATAAGGAGCAGATAACTCGTGAGTAATAGCAAGTTCATCAATATAGTCATCAATACCAGTATTCTTGAACTCGGTTGCATTGTCACTTCTGATGTGCTTGATCTTCACATCAAAGTTGGTTGAAGCCCTAGAGGAAAATCGTTTGAAGACTTCCTGCACTTCAGTTTTGTAAGTGATGATATGCACCCATGTGTAATGAGAATAGTCATCAACAATGACAAAGCCATATAGGGATGCAGCATTAGTAAATGTGGCATAATGAGTAGGGCCAAAGAGATCCATGTGAAGCAATTCAAATGGACGAGTGGTTGTCATGATGGTCTTTGAGGGATGCTTGGCCTTGGTCATCTTTCCAACTTCACAAGCTCCACACAGATGGTCCTTGAGGAATTTGACACCCTCAATGCCAATGACATGCTTCTTCTTCGCTAGAGTGTCCAAGTTCCTCATGCCAGCATGACCAAGTCGTTGATGCCATAGCCTGCCTTCTAAAGCTTTTGCAAGTAGACATGTAGCAGGTTGTGGTCCTATAGAGAAATCAACAATATACAAATCTCCTATTCTAAAGCCTTCGAAGACTTTGGAATTTTCAGCTTCCATGATCACAACACAACGATACTTGTCGAACACAACAACCATAGCAAGATCACAAAGCATTGAGACAGACATGAGGTTAAACCCTAAGGACTCGACAAGCATGACTTTGTCCATGTGTCAATCCTTTGAGATTGCAACCTTACCTAGACCCAATACCTTGCTTTTGCATTTTTCAGCATAGGTGATATGCTTCAGATGTGATGGAGATAAAGCAGTATCCATCAATAAGTTCATGTCACCAGTCATGTGATTTGTACATCCACCATCAAGGACCCACTCAGTGGCTTTGGGTTGATCATCCTACAGATGAATTAGTACATCTTACGAACTCATATACTTCAGTAATGAATAATATGACATCAAATTCATCAGATCAATTTCATCAAGCACTAGAACAGATATAGCAGTATGAGGACATGAGAAATGAAAGTTCATTTCTTCATGATTAGCTTGCGTCCTTTCAAGCATATTTAGGTCTCCAGCAAATTCTTCAGATGTTTAAGTTCGTCTGGAGACCTGACCCTGCAAAAGAGATTAGTTCTTTTTCTTCACCACCCACATCTGTAGGGGTGGCAAAGAGTTCATCATTCTGCGAGCTCCATAAGAAAAAGGTTGCATAGAAGCCAGTCCACTTCGTTTCACAGAAGAAGGGTTAGAGTAAGCATATGAATAAGCAGAGAAATTCTTTGAGGACTTATGAACATAATGATTTGAAGAATAGTGCACATATTCATAAACCATAGATCTTCCCCCCGAAACAGAAGTGTTAGCACGATGATGTTTATATGAGGATCTGGATCCATATGAGGAATTTGATCCACATGAAGATTTTGGTCCATATGAGAACTTGGATCCATATGAAGACTTTGGTCCATATGAAGAATTTGATCTGGGGTTCCTGTTCTTCATAGGTGGAGTCATGATGACATTCACCTGAAGACTTTCAATGCACCTTTTGGGAACCCAGATTTTCTTCATAGGGGGGCCGTTCCTGCAGTTAGTGCCAACATATCTAGAAAATACTTGACCATTCTAATTTTTGAACAGTTTATAATTGGAGTCAAATGACTCATCAGAAGAATATGAAGATTCACATGTAAAGCCAGATAAAGTAGATGGATCCACTGGAGGTCCCTTTGTAGCAACCCATGAGGTTTTCGGATACTGCTCAGGTTTCTAGTAGGTCCCATCAGCATTGAGTGTCCTCTCAAAGGCAATACCCTCTTTCCTAGGGTTCCCGTTGAGGATCTTCTTTTTAAGCACATCACAAAGAGCCTGATGCCCTTTGAGGCTTTTGTACATGCCTATGACATACAATTCCTTCAGCCTTGCATGGTTAGTGATACTAGCAACATCCTTAGATGAGGAATTTGTGATAGTAGAGACAGTTGAAGAATTTGCAGCAATAGAAGCATTTGAACTTTCAGGTGAAGAATTAGCAGATTCACGTTCAATGCATTTCAAACATGGTGGAATGAATTCAACCTGAGCGGAACCGATCTGTTGAGCAAGCAATGAATCGCTTTCCTTCTGAAGATCTTCATAACTCACCCTTAACTGCTCAAGATCTTGCTTTCTTTGAAGAAATTCATAAGAAATCTTCTCATGATCAGATAAGAGAGTGTTATGATGACTTTGAAGATTATCAAACTTCGTCTGAAGTCTCTGAATTTTTCAGTCAAAGTTTTAGTGCGACCCATTTCTTCACCCAACATACATCCCTTTTGTCTAGCATATTTTGAACTTTTTCCAAAGCCTTTTGTTGTCTCACAGCAATCTTAGCAAGTTTAGAATAGCTAGGCTTGAGGTTTTCATCAGATTCATCCTCACTTGATTCAGAGGAGGGATATTTGAGTACCTTTGCACCTTTTGCCATGAAGCAATAGGTGGGCGAGCATATCATCATTCCCGTCGTCAGCGGTGTTGGGGAGGTCATTTTCCTCAGAGTTGAAGATGGACTTGCTGACGAACGCAGTAGCGAGGGCTAGGCTCGCCACACCAGAGTCTGACTCCTCAGATGCCTCATCTTCCACATTTTCCTCAGATTCAGCTTCAGAGTCCATTTCCTTGCCAATAAATGCCCAAGCCTTTTTGGAGCTGCTCTTCTTGAGAGATGAAGACTTCGAGGATTTTGATGATGAGGACTTTGAAGATTTCTTCTTCTTCTTTGAGTCATCAGAACTGTAATCCTTGTATTTATTCTTCTTTGATTCCTTCTACCATTGAGGACAATCTTGGATGTAGTGGCCATGTTTCTTGCATTTGTGGCAAGTTCTCGTCTTGTAGTCACGTGATGATGAATCTGTTCTCATGTCATCACTTCTTGAGGAGTTACGAAAGTGGACACGCCTTGAGAACTTCTGGAATTTCCTCACGAGCATTGCTAGCTCCTGGCTCAGTTCTTCAGAATCACCAAGGCTGCTACCAGAATCCTCACCTTCAGATTCAGAGACTTCCTTGGCCTTTAGAGCGCGTGATCTGCCATAGCTTGGTCCATAGAGATCTCTGTTCTCAGCAAGTTGGAACTCATGAGTGTTTAGCCTCTCAAGGATATAGCGGGATCAAGTGACTTGTAGTCTCCATGTTCTTGTATCATCAGTGCCTGACTATCAAATGAGGAATCAAGCGATCTCAGCAATTTCTTCACCACCTCATGGTCGGTGATGTTAGTGGCACCAAGTGCTTGAAGCTCATTTGAAATGTCAGTGAGGCGATCGAAGGTTTGCTGAAAATTTTCATTGTCGAGTCGTTTGAAGAAGTTGAAGAGATTGTGAAGAACATCAACTTGAGAGTCGCGCTATGTTGAGACTCCTTCGTTGACCTTGGACAGCCTATCCTAGATAAGCTTAGCAGTCTCCAAAGCACTTACTCTGCCATACCTCCCTTTGCTCAGATGTCCACATATGATGTCCTTCGCTTGAGAATCGAGATGCTTGAATCTTTTCACATCAGCAGCGTTGATGGTAGGAGTGACAGAGGGAACATAGATCGTTGTCAATTGCCTCAAGATGCATTCACATCTTGTTCTTCCAGTAGGGGTAGTTAGTCCCATCGAAGGTAGGACACCCAGCAGAGACTTCAATCATACCTATGGTTGACATAACAAAAACTCCAGGCGGTTAAACCAAAATCACACAGAACAAGGGAGTACCTTGCTCTGATACTGATGTTGCTCGAAGCTACATCGGTATTTCCCCAAAGAGGAAGGGGTGATGTAGCACAACATCGGTACGTATTTCCCTCAGATATGAAACCAAGGTTATAGAAACAGTAGGAGAACCAAGCAACGCAATGTAAACAAGCCATGCACACAGATAACTAATCCTCGCAACCCGATGTGTTAAAGGGGTTGTCAATCCCTTTCGGGTAACGGTGCCAGAAATTGGTGTGTGACGGGAAAAAGTTGTAATAGATTGCATAAATAGATCACAAATAAAATAAAGTGCAGCAAAGTATTTTTGGGTTTTTGGATTAATAGATCTGGAAATAAAAGCAAATAAAAGTAGATCGCAAAAGCAAATATATGAGAAAGAAGACCCGGGGGCCGTAGGTTCACTAGTGGCTTCTCTCGAGAAAAATAGCAAATGGTGGGTAAACAAATTACTGTTGGGCAATTGATAGAACTTCAAATAATCATGATGATATCCAGGCAATGATCATTACATAGGCATCACGTCCAAGATTAATAGACCGACTCCTGCCTACATCTACTACTATTACTCCACACATCGACCGCTATCCAGCATGCATCTAGTGTATTAAGTTCATGGAGAAACAGAGTAATGCAATAAGAACGATGACATGATGTAGAGAAGATCTATCTATGTAGAGATAGACCCCATCGTTTTATCCTTAGTAGCAACGATACATACGTGTCGGTTCCTTTTCTGTCACTGGGATCAAGCACCGTAAGATCGAACCCACTACAAAGTACCTCTTCCCATTGCAAGATAAATAGATCAAGTTGGCCAAACAAACCCAAATATCAGAGAAGAAATACAAGGCTATAAGAAATCGTGTGTATAAGAGATCAAAGAAACTCAAATAACTTTCATGGATATAAAAAGATAGATCTGATCATAAACTCAAAGTTTATTGGATCCCAGCAAACACACCGCAAAAGAGTTACATCATATGGATCTCCAAGAGACCATTGTATTGTGAATCAAGAGAGAGAGAGAGAGAGAGAGAGAGAGAGAGATGAAGCCATCTAGCTACTAACTACGGACCCGAAGGTCTACAAAGAACTACTCACGCATCATCGGAGAGGCACCAATGGAGGTGGTGAACTCCATCCGAGATGGTGTCTAGATTGGATCTGGTGGTTCTGGACTCTGCGGCAGCTGGATGAATATTCCGACGACTCCCGTAGGGTATTGGGATTTTTGGGGTATTTATAGAGCAAAGAGGCGCTCCGGGGGGGACCCGAGGTGGGCACAACCCACCAGGGCACGCCTGGGCCTCCTGGCGCGCCCTGGTGGGTTTTGCCCCCCTCGGGGCACCCCCCCTAGGCGCAGCCAGGGCCCGTTGTGTTCCTTTTGGCCCATAAAAATTCTTCGTAAAGTTTCATGGCATTTGTACTCCATCTGATATTGATTTTCCGTGATGTAAAAAACACAGAAAAAACAAGAACTTGCACTTGGCACTATGTCAATAGGTTAGTACCAAAAATGATATAAAATGACTATAAAATGATTATAAAACATCCAAGATTGATAGTATAACAACATGGAACAATCAAAAATTATAGATACGTTGGAGGCGTATCAGCATCCCAAGCTTAACTCCTACTCGTCCTCGAGTGTGTAAGTGATAAAAACAGAATTTTTGATGTGGAATGCTGCCTATCATGTCATATCATATTCTTTTCTTTATAGCATGGACAATTGGACTTTTAGTTGTTCAAAGCAATAGTCTAGTTTTGACATGATAATTTAGATACTCAAGCATATTAATAAGCAACAATGTCTTTCAAAATATCAACGCTAAAATAAGTTATCCCTAGCCCATCATGCTCAAACATTGATCCATTCATGAAACACACTCAAATATTAGCTACACCCAATACTTAAGTACGATCATATTTCCTCCTAGTTGGTTGAAAGTACAAGTGCTCCCAGGGTGATTTTGGTAATTAATGTCAACATATCTCTTGTTGGACTAATGTTCTCATCTAGTATGTTTCAGATAAGTTCAACAATGGAGTGGCGTGGACAAGAGGATGTGGAACCCCTTCAAGATGATAAGGACAAATGATTGGCTCAAGCTCAAAGCTCAGGACTCTACGTTTTCTATTTTAGTGATCCAAGATCACATTGAGTCCATAGGAAAGCCAATACTATTAAAAGGGGATGAGGTGTTGCTTAATGGCTTGCTTGCTCAAAGTGCTTAGTGATATGCTCCAAATCCCTCAACTACTTTCTCATATCCACATATGTCCCAAACCAAAAGTCAAACTCGGCCCCACCGAAATTTCCTACCCGGTGCCACCGAGTTCACTTGACATAGCCACTACTAGAAACCCTAGTCAATTCAGTCACACCGACGGGATCTCGGTCTCATCGAGATGGGCTTGCCAACTCTCTGTTGCCTATTGCAGTAATTTCGATCTCATCGAAATATGCAATCGGTCTCATCGGGTTTGCTTGTCCAACTCTCTGTTTTGCTTATTACCCAAATCGGTCCCACCGAGTTTGTGTAATCGGTCCAACCGAGATGAGGCTTTACCCTGACCCTAGCACATCGGTCCTACCAAGTTGATAATGTCGGTCCCACCGAAAATCCTAACGTTCACATTTTGAACTAAATTGGTCTGACCGAGTTTCATGATTCGGTCCCACCGAGTTCGGTGATTTGTGTGTAAAGTTTAGATTTTGTGTGGAGGCTATATATACCCCTCCACCCACTCTTCATTCGTGGAGAGAGCCATCAGAACATGCTTACACTTCCAACATACATTTTCTGAGAGAGAACCACCTACACTTGTGTTGAGGTCAAGATATTCCATTCCAACCACATAAATCTTGATCTATAGCCTTCCCCAAGTTGCTTTCCACTCAAACCCTCTTTCCACCAAATCCAATCCTATGAGAGAGAGCTGAGTGTTGGGGAGACTATCATTTGAAGCACAAGAGCAAGGAGTTCGTCATCAACACACCATCTATTACCGTTTGGAGAGTGGTGTCTCCTAGATTTGCTAGGTGTCACTTGGGAGCCTCCGTCAAGATTGTGGAGTTGAGCCAAGGAGTTTGTACGGGAAAGGAGATCGCCTACTTCGTGAAGATCTACCCTAGTGAGGCAAGTCCTTCGTGGGCGATGGCCATGGTGGGATAGACAAGGTTGCTTCTTCGTGGACCCTTTGTGGGCGGAGCCCTCCGTGGACTCGCGCAACCATTACCCTTCGTGGGTTGAAGTCTCCATCAACGTGGATGTATGATAGCACCACCTATCGGAACCATACCAAAAATCTCCGTGTCTCCAATTGCGTTTGCACACTCAAATCCCATCCCTTTACATTCTTGCAACTTGCATGATTTACTTTTTGCTACTTATATACTCTTGTCATGCTTGCTTGATATGTATTGTGAATGTCTAAACTTGTGGTAAAACTCCACTTCAACTTAAAGAAATTAAAAACTGCACTTTTCTTACTAAGAGTCTATTCACCCCCCTCTAGACACCTCTTCTCGATCCTTTCAATTGGTACTAGAGCATTGGTCTCCATTGCTTTGGTTTAAACACCTTTGGAGGAAGATGGATGACTCTACGTTGGGGAGTCTTAGACATAGAGTGCCTATACTTTATGGAGAGTACTTTCATGAGTGAAAAAATGAGATGCTTGAGATTTTCAATGAATATCATTTGAACAAGTACATTACTAGCCCTTGTGCACCTCATGTTGATCCTTTGCATCCTACCCTTGATGAGTCTACTGACATGATCCATAATCTTAGAACCGTCAATTTAATCACTAGAGGTTTGCCCAGAAACTTCCTTGCTAGCTTGCCTGCTCTTGATTGTGCCTACACCATATGGAGATTCCTTGAGGAACGATTTCCAAACTATTCCTTGAAAAACTTAGATGAGATTCTTCATAAGCCTATTGCCTTGAGTAAGATGAGTTCCAATGATCCCAAATTTGGTGATTGTTTATTTGAGCTTACTAATCTTACAAGTGCCAAAGGAGATGTTGGAATCATTAGCAATATCATTTCCGAAGTCGTTAGAGTTCATAGAGATGAACATTGTTACGGTCATACTTCTAATGAATCACTCTCTTTGTGAATTTATCCACCACATGATGATGTTGAACATGGACTATGATGAGGATGATGATAGTGACTATGATCTTGATGATGCAATGAGACACTTTGGTCTTATGGCTAATCTTCGCAGCTACATGACTGGAGGAAATGAATGGGTTCTGGATAGTGGGTGTACCGATCATATGACTGGAGACAAAGATATGTTTCGTGAGTGAGGGAGTCCTGGATTAGGGGGTCTCCGGACAGCCGGACTATATCCTTTGGCCGGACTGTTGGACTATGAAGATACAAGATTGAAGACTTCGTCTCGTGTCTGGATGGGACTCTACTTGGCGTGGAAGGCAAGCTAGGCAATACGGATATGTATATCTCCTCCTTTGTAACCGACCTTGTGTAACCCTAGCCCCTCCGGTGTCTATATAAACCGGAGGATTTTAGTCCGTAGGATAACATACAACCATACCATAGGCTAGCTTCTAGGGTTTAGCCTCTCCGATCTCGTGGTAGATCAACTATTGTAATACTCATATCATCAAGAATAAATCAAGCAGGACATAGGGTTTTACCTCCATCAAGAGGGCCCAAACCTAGGCAAAACATCGTGTTCCCTGCCTCCTGTTACCATCCGCCTTAGACGCATAGTTCGGGACCCCCTACCCGAGATCTGCCAGTTTTGACACCGACATTGGTGCTTTCATTGAGAGTTCCTCTGTGTCGTCGTTGTTAGGCTTGATGGCTCCTACTATCATCGATAGCGATGTAGTCCAGGGTGAGACTTTTCTCCCCGGACAGATCTTTGTGTTCGGTGGCTTCGCACTGCGGGTCAACTCGCTTGGCCATCTGGAGCAGATCGAAAGTTACGCCCCTGGCCACCAGGTCAGGTTTGGAACCTTAAACTACACGGCCGATATCCGCGGAGACTTGATCTTATACGGATTCAAGCCCCTGCCTTGTGCGCCACGCGGTCATGATGAACACGATTTAGCTCTACCATCAGACCGTATTCAGGAGATCGCACCGGCAGCCGCTCTGAGCCTCAATTCGGAGCCAGTTGCGCCATCCATGGATGGGTGGATAGACCCTGTCACGGAGGCCGTATCCTCAGCGGCGATCGAGCCGAATATCGAACTTACCCTTCAACAGAGTCGTGTTACCAAACTGCCAGATCCCTCTCCGGCCACGGACTCCGAACTGCCTGTGCCCGTTCCTATTGAATCCGATTGGGCGCCGATCATGGAGTTTACCTCTGCGGATATTTTTCAGCACTCGCCCTTCGGCGACATACTGAACTCATTAAGGTCTCTCTCCTTGTCAGGAGAATCCTGGCCGAACTACGTCCGGCAGGATTGGGATGCGGATGACGAAGAAATTCGCCGCCTACCCACCACCCACTTAGTAGCCACTGTCGATGACTTAACCGACATGCTCGACTTCGAATCCGAAGACATCGACGGTATGGACGATGATACGGGAGGCGAAGAGGAACCACTACCCACGGGGCACTGGACAGCCACCTCATCATACGATATATACATGGTGGACACTCCCAAAGAAGGCAATGGCGACGAGACAACGGAGGATGACCCCTCCAAGAAGCAACCCAAGCGCCGGCGTCAGCGGCGCCGCTCTAAGTCCCGCCAAGGCGAAAGTGGTGATACCGGCACAGGAGATAATAGCACTCCAGACAGTGCCGAAGACGGCAACAATCCCCTCTAGCAAGATTTAGGGATGGAGGATGGAGAGGCCAGCCCTCCTGAGAGAGCGGCAGATGGAGAGGCGGAGGAAGATAATTAAATGCCTCCCTCCGAAGACGAGGCAAGCCTCGGTGATGACGAATTCGTCATGCCAGAGGATCCCATCGAACAAGAGCGCTTCAAGCGCCGGCTTATAGCCACGGAAAATAGCCTCAAGAAAAAGCAGCAGCAGCTTCAAGCTGATCAAGATTTGCTAGCTGACAGATGGACTGAATTCCTGGTGGCCGAGGAATACAAACTCGAACGCCCCTCCAAGAGTTACCCAAAGTGCAGGTTGCTACCCCGACTGGAGGAGGAAGCACCGATACTTACATCCCCGGCGTATGACGCTGCTGATCGGCCACCTCGTGGCCGCGACAGAGAAACATTCCAGCCAAAAGCTCAGCCCGCACCCCGACGACATTCAAATAAAAAGGCATGGGGAAATATGCCAGACCTGTGAGACATATTGGAGGACAAAGCAAAACATGCAAGATCGATCTACGGATCACGAGGGCGCGCCACTAAGCGAGACGATAATCGTCATGCCGGATACAGTAAAAGTAAGTCCGGGCGGGCCGAACACAGTGGGCAAGACTCATTTGAGCTACGTCGTGATATAGCCCAGTACAGAGGTGCCGCACACCCCTTATGCTTCACAGACGAAGTAATGGATCATCAAATCCCAGAGGGTTTCAAACCCGTAAATATAGAATCATACGACGGCACAACAGATCCCGCGGTATGGATCGAGGATTTCCTTCTGCACATACACATGTCCCACGGTGATGACCTACACGCCATCAAATACCTCCCACTCAAACTCAAAGGACCAGCTCGGCATTGGCTCAACAGCTTGCCAGCAGAGTCCATTGGCTGTTGGGAAGATCTGGAGACCGCATTCCTCAACAACTTTCAGGGCACTTATGTGCGACCACCAGATGCCGATGACTTAATCCACATAATTCAGCAACCAGAGGAATCGGCCAGGCAATTCTGGACACGGTTCCTAACAAAGAAAAATCAAATTGTCGACTGTCCGGATGCAGAGGCCCTAGCAGCTTTCAGGCACAACATCCACGACGAATGGCTTGTCCGGCACCTTGGCCAGGAAAAGCCGAAATCTATGGCAGCCCTCACGACACTCATGACCCACTTTTGTGCGGGAGAAGATAGCTGGTTGCTCGCAACAATAACATATCAAAGAACCATGGTACTTCGAATACCAAGGATGGCAAGGGCAGGTCACATCGCAACAAACATAAGCGCCACATTAACAGCGACAGTACCGAGGATACGACAGTCAATGCCGGATTCAAAGGCTCTAAACCCGGCCAGCGGAAAAAACCATTCAAAAGAAGCACTCCGGGCCCGTCCAGTTTGGATCGTATACTCGATCGCTCGTGTAAAATACACAGCACCCCTGACAAGCCAGCCAACCACACCAACAGGGATTGTTGGGTGTTCAAGCAGGCCGGTAAGTTAAATGCCGAAAATAAAGACAAGGGGTCACATAGCAATGACGAGGAGGAGCCCCGGCAGCCGAACACCGGAGGACAGAAGAGGTTCCCCCCACAAGTGCGGACGGTGAACATGATATACGCAACTCACATCCCCAAGAGGGAGCGGAAGCATGCGCTCAGGGACATATATGCGTTGGAGCCAGTCGCCCCAAAGTTCAACCCATGGTCTTCCTGCCCGATCACCTTTGATCGCAGGGACCACCCGACTAGTATCTGTCATGGTGGATTTGCCGCATTGGTCTTAGACCCAATCATTGACGGATTTCACCTCACTCGAGTCCTTATGGATGGCGGCAGCAGCCTAAACCTGGTTTATCAGGACACAGTGCGCAAAATGGGTATAGACCCCTCAAGGATCAAACCCACAAAAACGACCATTAAAGGCGTCATACCAGGTGTAGAGGCCCATTGCAGAGGCTCAGTCACACTGGAAGTGGTCTTCAGATCCCCGGATAACTTCCGAAGCGAAGAGTTAATTTTTGACATAGTCCCGTTCCGCAGTGGCTACCATGCACTGCTCGGGCGAACCGCATTCACAAGATTCAATGCGGTACCGCATTATGCATATCTCAAGCTCAAAATTCCAGGACCTTGGGGGGTCATCACAGTCAATGGAAACACAGAGCGCTCTCTCCGCACAGAGGAGCACACTGCGGCCCTCACAGCAGAAGCACAAAGCAGCCTCTTAAGGCAATCCACTAGTTTGGCGATTAAGGACCCGAACACCTTCAAGCGCATCCGGAGTAATCGGCAACAGGACCGCCTGGCACGTTCCGAGCTCGCATAGCAATGCGGCCCCCACTCCGGTCCCAGCCAAACGGTGAAATCCGTGCCACGCGTACATAATTATGCATTAAAAATACCATGGGCACAGGCGGGGATGGGGGCATGACTGCGGCACGCCCCAAGTCGCGGCTTAAACCGCACTAGGGGCTTCCCGCTTTGTTATTTTTCTCTTTCAGGACTTTAATCTCTGGAAACCTGTCCGGCAGCATGATTGCCGAACACATGATGTAGCAACCAAGGAGGCAGAAAGCTATGTCACACCATGAAACTCCGAGGTGGATTATGATAACGAGTGAAATATTTGCTTTAATACTATTCCTCAGCTTGCCCTTGGAAGGGACATGTCAAATAGTCCTACTTTTTGCTTATTGCACTACTTGTATCATTCTGCTTTAATGCACCTTTTTGAATAAACAATGCATAGCATTAAGACTATTATTGCATTCTTCCTTTATATATATATATATATATGTTCATTCACGACATCTAGCACCCGTACACTGTGGTACGACCAATACGCTAGGGGCTTAAGCATACCCCATAATATGGCATGAGAAGTCCAAACACTTCCGACAGTGCGGCACCCCGAACTTATAGCATTATATGCATCAGCTCTGAATCATGTCTTGGGTCAATAGTTGGGTTTTCCCGGCTCCCATGTTTTGGTACCTTACGTTCCGCTATATCGGCTAAGGTAGCACTGGGAGAACTACTGCGATTGTGCCTCGGTTCTGCTGGGCTAAGCACCTCAGTAGAGAAAGCTAAAACTGACTGTCATGATAAGGCGAGAGACGGGTCACTGTTCGAGAGGTTTAAAGTCCCTAAAGACTTATGCCGCTTAGAGCGAGGAGTCGGCCCTGTCCGGCTTAAGGCGTGTATCGCGCCCCTAATTTGGCCTTTCGAATACTAGGGGCTTCGCCGAAATTTAAAATTATAGAATTCTATGGCTAAGTGAGAGTGATAACGCATTATGGTCCGATTGCCTTGTTCGTTGTGCTGAGCACCTCCCTCGAAGGACCCAACAATGGGAACAAGAGTGCTCAGGTTTATCCCGAACACCCCAGCACTTGTGGCGTGGGGGCGGAAAGCCGATGACTAGCCGAACATAAGGTAATATTTTAAATTCAGACAAGCGTTGCATAGCGCATATGGACAAGTTCTTCATAATACAGGATTACACGAGCAAGTTCATTCAAATATTACATCTTTTGCGCACTCGTCCACTACAAGACGGGAACCCTTCAGGACACCCTCATAGTACATCTCGGGGTGGCGATGCTCCTTGCCCTCCGGCGGCCCTTCCTTCACCAGCTTCACGGCGTCCATCTTGGCCCATTGCACCTTCACACAGGTGAAAGCCCGGCATGCACCTTCGATGCAGATGGACCGCTTGATGACTTCCAGCCGTGGGCAGGCATCCATAAGCCACCTCACCAGGTCGAAGTAGCTGTGAGGAAGGGCGTCGCCAGGCCACATCCAGACTATGAAGCCCTTCATGGCTTGTTCAGCCGCCTTCTGCAGCTCGACCAGTTGCTTCCGCTGGTCGCTCAGAGGCATCGGGTGTTCGGTCCCAGTATACTGAGACCAGAACAGCTTCTCCGTTGAGCTTCCCTCCTCGGCCTGGTAAAACTGTGCGGCATTCGACACGCTGCGTGGCAAATCTGTGCATGCTCCTGGAGAGCTCTGGATTCGGGTAAGTAACAAGTAATTTACTTTCACATGCTTGCTTTGCATATAGAATGCCTTACCTGCCGCTATCTTCTTCATCGCATCAATCTCCTGGAGGGCCTTTTGGGCTTCGGCCTTGGCATTCTTTGCACTCTCGAGGGTCGCAGCAACCTCGGACTCTCGCGTCTTCAAGTCAAGCTCGAACGCCTCGTGCTTCGTTACGAGAGCATGGAGCTCTTGCTGCACCTCGCCCACCCGAGCCTCCTGCCTTTCCTGCTCGGTGCACTCCTTGGCCGCTTTGTTTTCGGCCTCGGATAGCGCTTGCTTCAGGGTCGCCACCTTGGTCGTGGCCCTGGCAAATTTACGATGATCCTGTCATTTTGCAATCGCATTCTTTTTATATATATCCATAGACTAGGTACCACTTACCTTTGTTCTCCTCGAGCTGCCTCTTGGCAAGGCCGAGCTCTTCCTTGGACCCTTTGAGGTCCTGCTTCAGTGCGGCGACCTTCGCAGTCAGTGCGGCAGAGGCCAGCAGCGAAGCCTGCATACGCATATAGACATATTTATATTAGACTCCTGCGATATTGTTTGATCCTCTGTTCGGCTTTTCTTTGTGAACACCGAACAGAGCATCAGGGGCTACTGTCTATGCAGTAATATTTTTCCTATATTTCAAATACTTACCTCAAAGCCTGTTAGAAGGCTGGCACAGGCTTCAGTCAGTCCTCTCTTGGCGGACTGAACCTTCTGGATCACTGCACTCATAATAGTGCGGTGCTCTTCGACGATGGAAGCGCTGCGAAGCGCTCCCAGTAGATTGTCCGGTGCCTCTGGATGGACAGAGGTCACCGGCACAGGCGTCTTTCCCCTTTTGGAAGGAGGCCGCCTGCCTGAATCCGGAACCACTGGAGGTTCCGGCACGGTGTTCGGCTGAGGGCCAAACTCGGAGCCCTCAGGAGCCTTGCTCCCTCTGCTCCCGAAATCCGGAAGGTCGCCTTGAGGCGCCTCCGGGACTGTCTCCCCTCGACCCGGTGCCTCTTGAGACAATACCTCGGCGTTGTCCGTAGGGCAAGGGGAGGTGGCGGTCGGAAGTGGATCGCTATCCATATCCCATGAGCCCAGGGAGCCATCCGACGAAGATACGTCGATACGGGCTCGTGGCGGTCTGCATAATCATAATTTGGCGTTAGGAGAAGTAGTGCGACAAATGTATGCTATTAGTTACTCTGGCATCTGAATACTTACGACTTCGACATGGGCTTGGCCCTGATCAGCCACTCGTCTTCGCTTTCGGC
>NC_041392.1:485448997-485467389 GCF_002162155.2 Triticum dicoccoides | reverse complement strand
GGACATCTTCATCCTCCTCGTCTTCGGGGGACGAGTGCATCGCGGAGTTATCAGACAATGAGTCCGATAACACTTGGCGTCGGGAACTCTTTCGGGTTCCCTTGGTCTTCTCCGGCACCTTGTAAGGAGCCGGAGTCAGCATCTCCGTCAGGAGAGCGTCCACAGTGTCTTCGGGCAGAGGGGCCGGACAATTAATCTGCCCCGACGTCTCCACCCAGTCCTATCGAAGGCATGGAGCTCAGACCCCACATGTCGGCGTTCTGGGAATGGGGGTCCCCAGACTTGCCTGCCTGCGGCCTACGGCGTGGCTCAAATGGGGCCCAGCACGGCCCGTCTTCATCGACGCAGACCCAAGACCCTCGCGAGGGGCCAAGCCTCGCGGGGCGGACGACACGGAGCTTCCTCAGGCACGGCCACATCAGGCTGGCTCGCGAGGAGGCGGAGAGATCAAGGCGGGGTACCTCACGAGGTGCCCGTGACGCAAGCCATGACGACCAAAGGCGCCAGGCGGGCGCCAGCCCGCGCAGCGTCCTCCTTTCCTCTTTGGTGCAAAGGGAGCAAGCGCAGGCGAGAGCATCAAGCAAAGACACCCGTTTCGGTGCAACGTGACCAAGACCAGTCCAACGGTAGGGAGGAAGTCATTGTGGAGCCCAAGCCAGCGTCACCACCAGAGTCTTTGGCAGGCGAGGACTAACTTTAGTCAGGATAAGTGTACCCAATGTTCCCCTTCAAAATGGCCAATTGTTGGTGCCCTTCCCGCTCAATATTTGGGAAGAGGCCCAGGGCCTTTGCCTATAAATAGGACTAGCCACCCCAGGGTAGGGGGGATCCAGAATCGGCCAACCCAGAAACTAGCTAGGGTCGCAATCGAGAAGAGAGAGAGAGAGAGAAGGGTGACTGAACTCCCCCTAGCAGTTCATCCTCCCAACCAAGAACAGACTTTCGCGAGGCTGTTCTTCCTTGTATTGCTCATCATCATCAGCCCAAGAGGCAATCCACCACACCTCACACTGGAGTAGGGTATTACACCACAACGGTGGCCCGAACCATTATAAACCCTGTGTCTCTTGTGATGTTCTTTCCATAGCTTAGATCTTAGCAAGGCGGAGGGGTGCAGGTAGGTAGAAGGCGAAATCTCCGCGCGCACCCCAGTGTTCGAACCTCAAGGGTCTACCGGAACCCGAAATCCGACATTTGACGCACCAGGTAGGGGTGCACCGGGATTCGTCTTCCACCACCCCGTTCTCCTCCGACCATCGCGTCCATGTCTGATGCTCGTCGGGCCCGCGCCAAGCGCCGGGCCGCTCTCGCTTCCCGCGTCGCCCAGACGGCTCCTGTCGGCGGGCGTCCTCGCCGTTCCCCGTCACCTGCCGTCAACGCCGCCACCGGCCCGGCGGGGGACGAGCAGCAAGCGTCGTCTCAGCATCCGTCCGTGCGGCAAGACGGCCGCACCGCTACTCCCTCGCTCACCCTAGCTGGTTCTTCGTCCCGCGCGCTCCGCGCACCCATGGAGGCTCGAGTTGCGCTCATCGCGGCAAACGAGCTCCTGCGCTACCATCCCGTTGACAACGTCTACGAAGAATGGCTCGACCGCGTCGCCGAGCTCGTCCGCGCCGCAGGGGGCTCTCCAGCGCCGTCCGTTCTGCTGCACCGCACCCTGCCCCACACGGGCGACGAAGCTCCGGCGGCGCCCCGGCCGCCTCCTCCTCAAGAAGGCGCCATGGCTCCAAGGTGCATGGCCCCTGGGTGGAACCCGCTCTGTCAGGTGCCAGCGCGGCAAGAGCAGAGCTGCCAAGAAGTCCCTCGCCCGCAAGAAGCTGCCCGGGCGCTCCCTGCTCCAGCACGTCGCGACCATGCTCTTGCTCCCGCGCGTCAAGACCCCGCACTGCTCCCAGCTGCAGCACGTGGGGGCATGCAAGACCAAGCTCTTCTTCACCCGAGGCCTCCCGTGGCCACAGCAGGCTGCCGTGCATTTACCGCCGAGCTACGCAGCGTCGCGTGGCCCGGCAAGTTCAAGCCAGACCTGCCTCCTCGTTACGACGGCACGGCCGACCCTGTGGAGTTCCTCCAGCTCTATGAGCTAGGCATCGAAGCTGCCAACGGAGATGAGAAGGTCATGGCGAACTGGTTTCGCATGGCGCTCAAGGACGGGGCCCGCACCTGGCTCCTGAACCTGGCCCCAGGCACGATCTCCTCCTGGGACGAGATGCGCACCCGCTTCATCGCCAACTTCCAAGGTACTCGCGACCGGCCACCCGCCGTGAGCGACATGCGCCGCATCAAGCAACAACCTAGAGAGACCCTGCAGAAGTACATCCAGCACTTCAACAATGCATGCATCAAGATTCCCAAGGCGACCGAGGAGGCCATCATCTCAGCCTTCTCCGACGGCGTGCGCGATGTTAAGATGAAGGAGGAGCTGGCGATGCATGAAGACCTGTGCACTTCCTTGGAGTTGTTCAACTTGGCAACCAAGTGCGCCAGGGCTGAGGAAGGGCATCTCTCCCTCCTCGAGCTGTCTGCCGCAGACCCAGAAGAGAAGAAGCCCAAGGCCAAGGATGTGAAGCGCAAGGGGGCTGCCGTGCTCGCGGCAGAACCAGACACCAAGCGGGCAGAGATCTGCCGGAACCCCCCAAGGGCAGTCAGTATTGTGTGTACCATGACCTCCACACCCACAACACCAACGAATGTCAAGAGCTCCGACCTGTGCGAGAAGGAAAGATCGGTCGTCGCCCCGACCGCGGTGACCAGGGCTACGGTCGAGGAGGAGGAAGGAACGCAGTATGCTGGGAAGACCGCGGCCCGCGCCAAGGGTGGCACGATCAACCTCGCGAGGATCGCTGGCAAGACCCGCCTCGCGAGGGACACTGGAGGGATCAGCCTCGCGAGGGTCGCCCGCAAGGCAACGTAGGCCTCCCTCCGCTGCCACCACAGCCAAGGAGAAACGAGGACCGCCATCGGGACGAGGGGGCTGGGGGCTTCCAGGAGCCGCACGCAGTCGCCTGCATCCTGGGCGGGGCTCAAGCCCCAGCCTCTCAACGCATCTTCAAGCATTTCGCCCGCGAAGTGAATGCAGTCCTCCCCAAGCTGGAAGCCACGCGCCCTCTCAGGTGGTCGGCATGCGCCATCACGTTCAGCTCAGCAGATCAGCTCAAGTGTGCAGCTATAGCCGGAGTCCTCCTGATGCTTTGTTCCCCAATCATCAGCAACGTGGTGGTCACTAGGACCCTCATCGATGGAGGGGCAAGGCTCAACGTCCTGTCCGTGGAAACATTCAACAATCTCCAAGTGCCCTACAACCAGCTTCAGCCGACCAAGCCTTTCTCCGGAGTCACCGACGGCTCCATAGTCCCGATTGGGCAGGTCCGCCTCCCAGTCACCTTCGGGACACGCGACAACTACCGCACCGAGCTCAGCGACTTCGACGTCGCTCACATTTGCCTGCCGTACAACGCCATCCTTGGGTACCCAGCGCTGGCCAAGTTCATGGCCATAACTCACCAGGGCTACAACGTCCTCAAGATACCAGGAAGTGGTGGAGTCATCTCGGTGCCCTGTGAAGAGAAGGACGTGGTGTGTTCCCTGGAACGAGCCTTTCAGGCCGCGTCACTAGAAGACCCGGATCGCGGAAGCAGGAGGCTTCCCGAGACCGCCCCCAAGAAGAAGAAGACATCATCCGGCCAGGCCCCTCAGGAGGCAGGCCCCTCAGGGCCCGCGCCTGCCCAGGGGGAACCTCCTTCTGTCGCATAGGAAAGTGCACCCAGCGCCCTCCTCAGGCAGGGCTCTCCCCTGGAGGGCCACCGACCTGGCTAAGGTCACGAGGGAGGCGCTTGGGCACCACATGGAGGCGTGTTTTGAAGCATGTTTCCCTCAAGAAGGAGTAAAGCAAGGAGAGCCAGACCCTCAGGAGTTCGTCGGCAAGGCCATTCAGGAGCTACAGGAGTCAAGAGTCATGAGAGGCGGCCGCCGCCTACCAGCTGTGGCTCCCCATCTAGGCGAGGATGGTGGGCTGCGTGTCTGCATTGACATACCAGGGCTCAATCGAGTCGCCTCTCTGGAGCGCCTCTGGCCCTCGCGAGTGGGGCTCTGCGAAGGTCCACCCCACAGCTACATTCCCATGCCTTACGGCTTGCCGAACGCGGCTGCCACGTACCAGCGCCTCACGAGGGGCATCATGGAGGCTCAAGAGGCCAGGCGTTCCACAGCCCTGGCGGAGATGGAGATGGTCCGCAAGGAACCACCAGCGCCTCCGGAGCCTCCCGAGGCCCCTGGGCCTGGGGGCTCGTGAGGATCGGCTTCCGCAACCCACCGAGTCTGCTACACCAACACTCCTTCGTCCTCAACATCATCAGGTGACATCTTTCAAGTTTCACTTCCAGCTGGGAGCGCCCCCCCCCCCCAGGGCTGCATTATTCCCAGGCCGCATGGGTCCATCCCTGCGGCATGTATCCCTTTTATTCCATGTTGTTAGCTTACCTTATTGGGGGCGCCCCTCGGGCTGCATCATCCCCCAAGTCGCTCGGGCCAGACCGAGCGGCATGTACCCCTTTTGTGTTTATTTCCGGCTATGCGTTCGACCCACCATGCTTGATTATTTGATGCCTGTCCACGGCACCTCTTCTTCTCCATGCCGACCACTTGCATGTTAAAGGGGGGTACCTGAGCATCGCGACTCAAGGCTCTTACCGGCTCTCCAGCCCTCACCCTCTGGCCTTGTCCACGGCATCACGACCTGGCATACCAGCGACGGCTGAGACCAGCTCGAGGGCCGGGACCCAAGGACGTAGAGTGCCGGCATCTAACCAAATTTGCAGGGACACATCACAAGATAAGGCCCAGTGCCAGGCGCAACCCGCCTAGAGGTAGGGCCCCGTGAGTCCCGCGCTGGCTCACGGGTGCCCAGATACACCTCGCCAGGCCCTACCGTGCCAACCACGTGTCAGGGCAGGGCTGTTCACGCCCCGGGGGCTCCTCCCGGAGGGGATCCCCCTCCCACGTACCAGTGGAAGCACCATGCTCCGCGCTGGCTGACGACACTGCCGAGGAGCGGCTATGCCCGTACACATACGGAAGCGCTATGCTCCGCGCTGGTGATAAACAACTGAGGGCGGCCCCCGGGCCACATCAATCTCAGGGAGCCCATAGCTCAGTGTCTAGCCTCATCGTAACGCCTCCCATCGGGAGTGCCGCGCGAGGGGGCTGGGCACGGGGGCTGCGCCTGGGTCACGCCCAGACGCACGCCACCTAGCCAGGCCCCCCCGGGCCTGGTTCGTCGCGTGTCTCTCCCCGAGCGGAGCCAAGGTATGAAGGCCGTTTGAGCGTCAAGGGGGACTCCTGAGCATCATGACTCAGGAGCCTAACTGGTCACATAGCCCCTCACTCCTTAGTTCCGAAAGGCTAACGGCGGTTGAGGTATGCGCACGGCCGGGCTCTGCAGACGTAGAACGGTAGATCCACCCACATCATACCTCCCTACTTGTTGTTCGTGCGCCAAGGGGGACTCCTGAGCATCGCGACTCAGGAGCCTAACTTGTCACGTAGCCCCTCACTCCTTGGCCCCGTCTTGGTTTCCGGTCGAGACTAACGCTGGGTGAGGTATGCGCGGGGCCGGGCTCTACCGGCGTAGAACATAAGCAAGTAGGAAGGAAAAGTGCAAATTTCAAGGAATTCAAAAGCAAATATTACAGTCCACATTGTTATCTCAATGCCAAACGCAAGTTTAAACGCCTCCCCGAGGCATGATACATGTGCAGGAATTAAAGGCAGGACAGGAGCCACAACGGAGTCACTTGTCGGCGGTGGAGCAGCGCGGAGTGGGTTCGCCACATGGAGCAGTGGGGTCGGCAGCGCCTTGCTTCGGCTTGGTGCTGAAGGCCCGGAACTTCCCCAGCAGAGCCTCCGCGCGACCCTTCAGGGCCTCGGCAGCGGCAGCGGCACGCTCGCCGCTTACTGGCTCTAGCAGGTCGTCGAGGTCGACGCCGGGATCATGAAGGTAGATGTGGGTGAGGACCCGCGTCAGCGCTGCAGAAGACAGGACACGCGCCTCGGCCTCAGCCATGGGGCCAAGGCCAAGGGCGACATCTTCAAGAGCGCGAACCAGGAAGGGAAGCAGCTTGGCGGGGCCGTCCTCGGTGCCAGCCAACGGGCTCTCCAGGCCGCTGTCGTAAAGCATCCTCAGCGAGGAGCGAGCCTTCGCCTCCATCTCCACGAAGGCCACGCGGTCCTCGGCAAGAACCTGGGCCTTGTCGTCCAGCTTGACCTTCCTCGCCCCCAACACCTGCTCCAGCGCACCTAGGCGGTCGCGGCGCTTCCTGAGCTTGGCCTCCTGGCCCTCGACGGCCGCCTCGCAAGCCTTCACGCCTTCTTCCTGCTCTTGGCGAAGGCGGACCTCTTTCGCGAGCTGGTCCCGTAGGCCTTGCAGCTCGTCCTCCAGCGCCTTGCAGCGACCACGGACGTCGACCACCTCCCCCAGGGCTGCGTCACGTGCAGCCTTCGCCTCAAGGACGGCCTGCCTCTCCTCATCGCAAGCCATCGAGGCCTGGACCAGCGCCGCCCAAATCGAAGCATCGGAGCGAATCCATCCTGAAGCCAGCTCCAAGCGCCCGGCCACCAAGCGAGGGTCGGCGCCAAGTAGATCCTGCCGCAGCCGGTCCAGCTCAGCGGCAGCACGATCCAGAACGGCAGGAGGAGTTGGAGAGACAGCAGTCGGTGGAGTAGGAGGAGAAGGCGGCAGCGCGACCACAGCATCCTGAGGCGAAGCTTGCTGCGCCCCAATGGCTGAAGTGGCGGCAGCAGGCAAAGGCACCTCGGGAGTCACTTGGGCCATGGGAGCTGAGCCCGCCCCAGCCGGCTCAGCCAGGCCTCACGAGGACGACCGGGCAGGAGAAGCCCGTGCATCGCGGTCACCTTCCTTCGCGGGCAGAGGCGCTGCCACGGATGGAACCTCAGGAGCTCCCTTTGGCTTCTTTGCGGCGGGCGCCAGCCTATCCAAGAGATGCGGACGTCAAGCCTTAGAAGCAGAACAAGAAATATAGGCAAGAATCAAGCGCTTACGGGTCATCGCCAGTGAGCTCAAGTGACCTCCGGCCAAATTTGAAGCCCGAAAGCCGGCTGGAAGGGTCAACCTCGGGAAGCTTGGAAGCGGAAGGCGCGTCTGCAGTCCGCCTAGGGGCCGGGGCAGACCCGCGGGAGATCATCCCAGTCCTGTCCTTCTTCGGGATTGAGGGCAAGCTTCCGCCGTCCTGCTCGTCATCATCGCTCGGAGAGAGGCGGAGAACGCGGGACCTGCGCCGGGGGAGGGGAGCCCTCGACTCTCCGTCATTCGCCTCGGAGTCAGGCACTTTTTCCCGCTCGCCTCCTTCCTCCTATTTGCTGGAATCGTCGGAGGACACGTCCACCGATTCCCCGGGAGTTTCTATGGGCACGGGCCCATCCCCGTTGAAGACGGGCATGGACTCCACTACCTGCTCCCAGTCATCGCGGAGGAACAAGGGCGTAGGGGCGCCCTCCAACCTCGCCACATCGCCCCCGACCAGAGATTGGAGGACCGCAGCCAGATCTCCGTCGGCCAAGGCCGCGGGGCTCGGATGGGGCCTCCACATCGGAAGTGAGTACTGCCGAAGCGGAGCCAGCTGGTGCTCGAGGAATTCCCTCAGCAGCGATGCGCTGGTCAGCTTCGCCGCCGCCATGTTGGCCGGCCTCAGATCCGCGTCCATCTTCTCCAACACCAGCTTCGTGCGGGGGTCCGCGAGCTCCGCTCGACCCCAATCGCTGGAGCTCGTGGGTTGCTCCGTGGGCAAGATCATCCGAGGGTGGATGCACCCAGCATCTGCCAAGACCCACTTGCTCCTGAAGCCCTCAATCCTTTTCCCGGGGTTCGAAATGGCAATGGCGCCGCCATACGCGATGAAGCTCGCGCACGCGGAAGCAGGACCGCGAGAGGTCCGGAGGTAGAAATAGTGGCGCAGCAAGGCCACCGAGGGCTGCACCCCTACGTGAGCCTCGCAGTAATAGGCGAAGATTGCCAGGAGAAGGACGGAGTTGGGGTGGAGATGCAGAGCCTGTAGCTTATAATGGCGGAGGACAGAGAAGATGAACTCGGAGAAGGGAGGCACTAGGCCAGCAGCAATGGCGCTTACAAAGAACGGATAGAAGGTGCTCCCTTGGCCCTCAGGGGTGGCGGAGCCGGCCTTGAACACCTTCGCCCCGACGATGCCCTGCGCCGCCGCCATCCGGCGCAACCGGGCGAGGCTCGTCTCCGACACATTCGGCGAGTCCAGGGCAGACGAGTACCAAGCTCCGGCCGGGGACTGACGAGGCGCCATGGCTTCCTAGGTCACGCGGTCGGAGTAGATCTGGACATTTTGGAGGAAGGAAGGAGAGGCGCAAGAAAGGGGATCATCAGGCACGGCCACATCAGGCTGGCTCGCGAGGAGGCGGAGAGATCAAGGCGGGGTACCTCACGAGGTGCCCATGACGCAAGCCATGACGACCAAAGGTGCCAGGCGGGCGCCAGCCCACGCAGCGTCCTTCTTTCCTCTTTGGTGCAAAGGGAGCAAGTGCAAGCGAGAGCATCAAGCAAAGGCACCCGTTTCGATGCAACGAGACCAAGATCAGTCCAACGGCAGGGAGGAAGTCATTGTGGAGCCCAAGCCAGCGTCACCACCAGAGTCTTTGGGAGGCGAGGACTAACTTTAGTCAGGATAAGTGTACCCGATGTTCGCCTTCAAAATGGCCAATTGTTGGCGCCCTTCCCGCTCAATATTTGGGAAGAGGCCTAGGGCCTTTGCCTATAACTAGGACTAGCCACCCCCAGGGTGGGGGGGATCCAGAATCGGCCAACCCAGAAACTAGCTAGGGTCACAATCGAGAAGAGAGAGAGAGAAGGGTGACTGAACTCCCCCTAGCAGTTCATCCTCCCAACCAAGAACAGACCCTCGCGAGGCTGTTCTTCCTTGTCTTGCTCATCATCATCAGCCCAAGAGGAAGTCCACCACACCTCACACTGGAGTAGGGTATTACACCACAACGGTGGCCCGAACCAGTATAAACCCTGTGTCTCTTGTGCTGTTCTTTCCATAGCTTAGATCTTAGCAAGGCGGAGGGGTGCAGGTAGGTAGAAGGCGAAATCTCCGCGCGCACCCCAGTGTTCGAATCTCAAGGGTCTGCCGGAACCCGAAATCCGACACCACACATGGTTAAGCTAGGGGAAATAAATATCCTTACAGATGTATAGAACTCACCGAATGCGCTAGGCGCTTCGCACTTAGCCCGTGGTCCTCGGTGAGAGAGGGAGGGATCTCGGCGCCCTTGAATAGCACCCTCAAGACGTCCTTGTGCGTCGTGTCGAAGAGCTCGCTCAGAGTCTGGTGCTGGGCCGGGTCGAACTACCACAAGTTGAAATCCCGTTGTTGACACGGGAGGATCCGGTGAATGAGCATGACCTGGACTATGTTAACAAGCTTGAGCTTCTTGCCTTCCATATTCCGGATACATTTCTGGAGTCCGTCAAGCTCCACCGATGAACCCCAGGACAGGCCCTTCTCTTTCCAGGAGGTGAGTCGCGTGGGGATTCCGGATCGAAACTCGGGGGCAGCCAACCAGTTGGTGTCGCGCGGCTCGGTGATGTAGAACCATGCCGATTGCCACCTCTTTATGGTCTCCACAAAGGAGCCTTCAAGCCATATAACATTGGGCATCTTGCCCACCATGGCTCCGCCGCACTCTGCTTGTTGGCCTCCCACCACCTTTGGCTTGATATTGAAGGTCTTTAACCACAGGTCAAAGTGGGGCCGGATGCGGAGGAAAGCCTCACACACGACGATGAACGCCGAAATGTTGAGGATAAAGTTCGGGGCCAGATCATGGAAGTCCAGCCCGTAGTAGAACATGAGACCACGGACGAATGGATGGAGGGGAAACCCCAGTCCACAGAGGAAGTGGTGGAGGAAAACTTCCCTCCCGTGAGGTTCGGGGGTAGGAACGATCTGCCCCGCAGCGTGCAGCCGATGCGCGATATTCGCGGCTAAGTATCCGGATCCGTGCAGCTTCTTGATATGTCCCTCCATAACGGAGGAAGCCATCCATTTGCCTCCCGCTCTGGACATGATTGGATAAGGTTGAGGGGAAGGATGTGGACTTGGGTGTTGGAGCTCGAGTGCGCAAGAATGGATGAGCAAGGAGGAGGAAGGAGTGGGTAGAAAAAGGTTAAACCTTGTCCCTTTATATGGGCGGCCGAAACTATGCGCCCCCACTAGCTTGGTAAAACTCGCTTATCCCCCAAGCGCCGTAATTGATGGCGCGGTTGGGTTACCCACGCCCGTATTGATGAGAATCCCGTAATAAGGGGGACACGATCTCTGCTTTGACAAGACGTGTCAAGAAACTACCTCGCATTATGTGCGGGGCTAGTTAATGGAAACAGTTCGAATAATCACCGGGCCATGGCATGATGTCATGTTGCCAAAACGTGTCGGCAGATTAGATTTGTGGAAATATTATTCTCTCTATGGTGGTATGTGGAACTTATTTTGCAGGGTCGGACACTATCCTTGTATTCAAATTCTTCCGTGGTGTATTCGGAGGAGGAACCCGCCTTGCAATGCCGAAGACAATACTGCGCGCCGGACTCATCGTCATTGAAGCATGGTTCAGGGGCTACTGAGGGAGTCCTGGATTAGGGAGTCTCCGGACAGCCGGACTATATCCTTTGGCCGGACTGTTGGACTATGAAGATACAAGATTGAAGACTTCGTCTCGTGTCCGAATGGGAATCTACTTGGCGTGGAAGGCAAGCTAGGCAATACGGATATGTATACCTCCTCCTTTGTAACCGACCATGTGTAACCCTAGACCCCTCCGGTGTCTATATAAACTGGAGGATTTTAGTCCGTAGGACAACATACAATCATACCATAGGCTAGCTTCTAGGGTTTAGCCTCTCCAATCTCGTGGTAGATCAACTCTTGTAATACTCATATCATCAAGAATAAATCAAGCAGGACGTAGGGTTTTACCTCCATCAAGAGGGCCCGAACCTGGGTAAAACATCATGTTCCCTGCCTCCTGTTACCATCCGCCTTAGACGCACAGTTCGGGACCCCCTACCCGAGATCCGCCGGTTTTGACACCGATAGTGAGCTTGCTGAAAATGATGGCCCTCGAAAGTATGTCACTTTTGGTGATAACTCAAAGGGTAAGGTGGTTGGCCTTGGTAAGGTGGCCATCTCACATGATAGCTCCATACAAAATGTTATGCTCGTTGAATCTCTTGGCTACAATTTACTTTATGTATCTAGACTTGCTGACTTTGGTGTCAATGTCCTATTTACTGAAGTAGATTGCCAAGTGTTTCATAGAGATAATCATAAAATGGTCTTTACCGGTACACGTAGAGGTGATCTTTACATTGTTGATTTCACTAAAAAGGCTCAACCTAGAACTTGCCTAATTGCTAAATCCTCGAAAGGTTGGTTCTGGCATAGAAGGTTAGGTCATGTGGGCATGCGAAATCTTGATAAGCTTATTAAAGGTGATCATATCCTTGGAGTAAAAGATGTTACATTTGACAAGGATAGACTTTGTAGTGCTTATCAAGCAGGAAAGCAAGTTGGAGGAAGTCACCCTGTGAAGAACATTATGACCATGAGAAGACCGCTCGAGCTACTTCATATGGATCTCTTTGGTCCGAATGCCTACAAGAGTCTCAGTGGTAACTCATTTGGTCTAGTCATAGTTGATGATTTTTCAAGATTTATGTGGGTGTTCTTTATTGATGATAAATCGCAGGTCCAAAAGATCTTCAAGAACTTCGCTAGGAAGGCCCAAAATCAATTTGAAGTAAAGATCAAGAAGGTTCTCAGCGACAATGGAACGGAGTTCAAGAACGCAAATGTGGATACCTTTCTTGACGAAGAAGGGATTTCACACGAGTTCTCGGCTACGTACACGCCTCAAAAAAATGGAGTTGTTGAGAGGAAGAACCGAACTCTTATTGAGATGGCGAGAACGATGCTTGATGAGTACAAGACTCCAAAACACTTTTGGGCGGAAGCGGTTGAGACAACCTGTCATGCAACAAATCGCTTGTATCTTCACAAGCTGCTCGGCAAGACGGCATACGAGCTTCTCACCGGTAACAAACCCCAACTTGGATACTTTCGAGTATTCGGCTCAAAGTACTACATTCTTGATAAGCATCGTCGTTCTAAATTTGCTCCTAAATCTCATGAAGGTTTCCTACTTGGTTATGGCTCAAACTCTCACACTTACCGTGTCTACAAAAATTTCACCCGAAAGGTTGAAGAGACGGTAGATGTGAAATTTGATGAATCTAACGGCTCGCAAGTATAGCAATTGCCAATTGATGTAGGAGATAAGGATCCTTCAGAAGCAATCCAAGACTTGTCTATTGGCAAGATTCGTCCAACGGAGGTAAATGAGAGTACCTCGTCCATCCAAGTGGAAGCTTCTACCTCACGACAAGGTGAACCAAGAGTTGATACGGAAGCATCCACAAGTGGGACGCACCAAGGTGAAGAAAACGAGGAAGTACACCAAGATGAACCTCATCAACCTCCTTATCCACCAAGACAAGAGAACAACAACTCCTATAATGAAGAAGGCCAAGAAGAAGGACAAGATGATGAAAAAGATGTTCCACCCCGACCCAAGCAAAAGCTTTCACGAGTTCGAGCAAGAGTCTCAAGAGACCATCCCGTCGAACAAATCTTCAATGATATTCAAACCGGGAGAATCACTTGCTCTAAAACTCATTTGGCTAACTTTTGTGAACATTATTCATTCATCTCTAGCATTGAACCTATGAAGGTTGAAGAAGCATTGGAAGATCCGGATTGGATAAACGCCATGCATGAAGAGCTCCACAACTTGGAGAGAAATCAAGTGTGGACATTGGTCGAGAATCCCGACAACAACCACACCATCATTGGTACCAAATGGGTGTTTCGCAACAAGCAAGACGAAGATGGTCAAGTCATCCGTAACAAAGCTCGTCTCGTCGCCCAAGGCTACACTAGAGTCGAAGGTATGGACTATGCTGAGACATATGCCCCCGTTGCTAGACTTGAATCCATCCGCATCTTACTTGCCTATGCTAATCACCATGATATCACTTTATACCAAATGGACATTAAAAGTTCTTTTCTAAGTGGTGAAATTGAGGAGGAAGTTTATGTTACACAACCTCCCGGCTTTGTCAATCCTAAGAAACCTGATCACGTTTACAAACTTCAGAAAGCTCTTTATGGTCTTAAACAAGCTCCTAGAGCATGGTATAAATGCTTGACCAAGTTCCTTATTGAGAAAGGCTTTGAGATTGGAAAGATAGATTCTACTCTTTTCACTAAAAGGGTTAATGGTGAATTCTTTGTATGCCAAATTTATGTTAATGATATCATATTTGGTTCGACTAACCCTCATTTTAGTGAAAAGTTTGGGAAGCTAATGTCGAAGAAGTTTAAGATGTCTATGATGAGTGAACTCAAGTTCTTTCTTGGTTTGCAAATCAAGCAAACTAAGGAAGGCACCTTTGTTTCTCAAACAAAGTACACCAAGGACTTATTCAAGAAGTTCAACATGCAAGAAAGCAAAGGTATGAAAAACTCCCATGCCAACTAGTGGACATCTAGATTTGACCAAGGATGGCAAACCAGTTGACCAAAAGGTTTATCGCTCTATGATTGGTTTGTTATTATATCTATGTGCCTCCCATCCCAATATTATGCTAAGTGTGTGCATGTGTGCATGATATCAAGCGGCCCCCAAAGAATGTCATCTTAAGGCTGTGAAAAGGATAGTGAGATACTTAATACATACACCAAATTTTGGCATTTGGTATCCTAAGAGGTCCTCTTTTGATCTTGTTGGCTATTACGACTCGGACTATGCCGGAGACAAGGTTGATAGAAAGTCCACTTTGGGTACTTGTCAATTTCTTGGTAGATCACTTGTGTCTTGGTCCTCCAAGAAACAAAACTCGATATCCTTATCCACCGCTGAAGCGGAATACATTACCGGCGATTCATGTTGTGCTCAGTTACTTTGGATGACCCAAACTCTTAAAGATTATGGGATCAATGTGAAACATGTTCCATTGCTTTGTGACAATGAGAGTGCTATTAAGATTGCTCACAATCCCGTGCAACATTCTCAAACTAAGCATATTGAAGTTCGTCATCATTTCATTCGAGATCATGTTGCTAAAGGGGACATTGATCTTAAGCATGTTCGTACCGATAAGCAATTTGTGGATATATTCACCAAACCGCTTGATGAGAAAGTGTTTTGCCGTTTGAGAGGTGAATTGAACATCATTGACACTTCAAACTTGGAGTAGGAACTCCATTTGGATACATGCAAGGCATGAGCCTATGACTAATCCTTGATACTTCTCTTATGATGATGATCATATGTCTTGGATATTCTTGCACCCTTGCATGCTATCTAACCCTTGTAGGTACATGGATGAATCTAAATATATGAGATTGCAACTCCCTTACAACTTGAGCAATCTCTACATCTCCACGTCTCTACACAATGGTGATTGAACACAAGGAAGCTTGGAACCCTTCAACATATCCTTTGAAAAATTCTATATATCAAATTTCATTTGGTATCAAATTTCATGATTGTCATTTTGGATACACAAGTGCTCTTCCTTGCAAAACTAACCCACGTAGGTAGATGAACTCACTTCCAAGTGGTGCTCCCAACCCTTGATGAGCTACATCAACCTCGAGCAACCCATGCAAGTTCAACTACATGACTAAGATCAACACCACCACCCAAGGTATGTCATTCCATCTTAGAGAAGCTTTACCTCAAGTCATAGGTCAAATCAACTCAACAAGATGTGAATACATCAAATGCTTAAACGAAAAATGGTAACCCCATTTTAAGCTTAAACGATGAGTATGACTTATGATCAAGTGTTCTCACTTGACTCCTTAGTCAATATACTCTAACATAGGTGACTTTGTCACCGCCCAATTCTAGGTGAAGTTTTTGCATTTGTCCTTTACATATTTATTCCCTTTCCTTTATAAAAAAACTTCATCTAGATTTTCTTTTATCTGTTTAGTTCTACTTTTTCTGCATCCAATTCCTTGCAAATCTTTGTGAGATCTTATTTTCCTAGTGAGCTGAGGTGACAAGTGTCCTCCCTGTTGAACTCGGTCACACTGGTCTGCCATTTTCGGTCAAACCTAACCAATTCGGTGCCACCGAAGTAGATAACTCGGTGTTACCGATTTTAATGCAGAATAGACCATTTGCCACTTGTTCATGCCTTTTTGTTCTAGCTCCACTCGATGATTCTTATCCTCTACCAGCATCACACTCTATATGCTGCTTTGTCATGTGACTCAAGGACCAAACCTATTTTGACTCACACTCCAGAAGAACCCTTCTTGGAAATTGATGTCAAAGGGGGAGAGAGAGATCACATCAAAGCTTAATTCTTCAAAAGGGGGAAGAGAGGAATCACATCAAAAGCCCCAGATGCTTGGTATTCAAAGAGGAGAGAAGTCACATGTCACATGTCTTTAGAGGGGAAAAGACATGTTCATATTTGCTAATTTTATTTCTGTTCCCTATCCTCTCCCAGCATCTCTTATACAAGATTCAGGGGGAGCAAGATATCTAAGGGAAGAAAATCTTTGAATTCATTGCATATCTTTTACCTTTGGGGACATGTCTACATCCAATAGAGTACTCAGTACTCACTCTCTACATGTCATCCCAGTCTTGGTACTCTTGTGGTTTCTTTTGTTTGCTCTGGCTTATAGATGTATTTGTGTTATCTAACCTTATTTACTCAGGTTCATTCCTTCCTAAGCCAACTCAAGACCACAAGGTAAGTATATGCATCACACTCATGTGCATGAGGATTTCTTGCTGATGTACATACTATTTGCAAGAAGGACTCATCAGCATGTAGGTACATTTCCTATATTCACATCTTTTGCTCTGATGCATATAGCCAAGATACATGTAACACATTTCTTACTCTGTCATGCTTATGCATTCACATGCTCCTATATTCCATATTGCATGATTGCATACATACAGGGGGAGCCTATGTATGTTACATGTCTTTCCAAAGCTTTACTGGTTATTCTCTATATCTTTATCTAAAGCTTTGATGTATGTTGTCATCAATTGCCAAAAAGGGGGAGATTGAAAGCACAAGTGCTCCCTGGGTGATTTTGGTAATTAATGTCAACATATCTCTTGTTGGACTAATGTTCTCATCTAGTATGTTTCAGATAAGTTAAACAATGGAGTGGCATGGACTAGAGGATGTGGAACCCCTTCAAGATGATAAGGACAAATGATTGGCTCAAGCTCAAAGCTCGGGACTCTACATTTTCTATTTTAGTGATCCAAGATCACATTGAGTCCATAGGAAAGACAATACTATTAAAAGGGGATGAGGTGTTGCTTAATGGCTTGCTTGCTCAAAGTGCTTAGCGATATGCTCCAAAGCCCTCAACTACTTTCTCATATCCACATATGTCCCAAACCAAAAGTCAAACTCGGCCCCACCGAAATTTCCTAACCGGCGCCACCGAGTTCACTTGACAAAGACACTGCCAGAAACCCCAATCAATTCAGTCACACCGATGGGATCTCGGTCTCACCGAGATGGGCTTGCCAACTCTCTGTTGCCTATTGCAGTAATTTTGGTCTCACCGAAATATGCAATCGGTCTCACCGAGTTTTCTTGGCCAACTCTCTGTTTTGCTTATTAATCGGTCCCACCGAGTTTGTGTAACCGGTCCAACTGAGATGAGGCTTTACCCTAACCCTAGCACATCGGTCCTACCGAGTTGATAATGTCGGTCCCACTGAAAATCCTAACGTTCACATTTTGAACTAAATCGGTCTCACCGAGTTTCATGATTCGGTCCCACCGAGTTCGGTGATTTGTGTGTAACATTTAGATTTTGTGTGGAGGCTATATATACCCCTCCACCCACTCTTCATTCGTGGAGAGAGCCATCAGAACATGCCTACACTTCCAACATACATTTTCTGAGAGAGAACCACCCACACTTGTGTTGAGGTCAAGATATTCCATTCCAACCACATAAATCTTGATCTCTAGCCTTCCCCAAGTTGCTTTCCACTCAAACCCTCTTTCCACCAAATCCAATCCTATGAGAAAGTGTTGAGTGTTGTGGAGACTATCATTTGAAGGACGGGAGCAAGGAGTTCATCATCAACACACTATCTATTACCTTTTGGAGAGTGGTGTCTCCTAGATTGGCTAGGCGTCACTTGGGAGCCTCCGTCAAGATTGTGGAGTTGAACCAAGGAGTTTGTATGGGCAAGGAGATCACCTACTTCATGAAGATCTACCCTAATGAGGCAAGTCATTCGTGGGCGATGGCCATGGTAGGATAGACAAGGTTGCTTCTTCGTGGACCCTTCCTGGGTGGAGCCCTCCGTGGACTCGCGCAACCATTACCCTTCGTGGGTTGAAGTCTCCATCAACGTGGATGTACGATAGCACCACCTATCGGAACCACGCCAAAAATATCCGTGTCTCCAATTACGTCTGCACACTCAAATCCCATCCCTTTACATTCTTACAACTTGCATGATTTACTTTCCGTTGCTTATATACTCTTGTCATGCTTGCTTGATATGTACTGTGAATGTTTAAACTTGTGCTAAAACTCCACTTCAACTTAAAGAAATTAAAAACTGCAACTTTTCTTACTAAGAGTCTATTCACCCCCCTCTAGACACCTCTTCTCGATCCTTTCATTGGTGCTTTTATAAGAAAAGATGGAGACTCAAAATAAAAATTGCATAAAGTAAAAGAAAGCACTACAAAAAAAGACACATCCGTGACATTTTGGGCCGAACGAATTTTTTTCTGTCATACATATGACACTTCTATGACGATAATTGTGACAAAACCCGGTATCATCATAGATGTGGTGGGCTCCTACTTCTATGACAAAAAATCATGACAGAAAATGGGCTTTTCGTCCTGGGCGGGCCGGAGACGCAGTTGCATGACATTCTTTGGGCCGTCCATGATGGAAAAAACTGTGGTAGAAGCGAGGGGGAGGAAAATTTCGGGGAGTTCCCGGTTACGGTGGGAGGTCGGGGCCCAAGGGATGCGCGTTTCTCTCATACACGTACGCGCGTGTGTGCGAGGCATTGGCTCTAACTGAACCCGAGCGAGGCGCTGGGCTCTAACTGAAGCCGAGCGATTGCACTACAGGCTACGCGTTACTGAACCCGAGCGATTGATTGATGGCTGTTAGCTGAACCCGATCAAGCAATTCCTTTGCTACTGCTGCTAACTGAAGCCGATCGATGGGATGGACAGTGAGCGTTGCGGGGGGGGGGGTTGG